>NC_044003.1:30601986-30896731 GCF_902150065.1 Myripristis murdjan | reverse complement strand
TACCCACACACACACACACACACACACACACACACACCACACACACACACACACACACACACCACCCACCCCATACCCTCACGTCCAGACATACACACACGCAACCGTTGCTGTTATTTTGATACGATTCATGTTTGAGAGCACACTTTATTTAAAAAAAAAAAAAAAAACAGTAAGAGCATTTGAGTCAATTTAAATAGATATAACCCAGCTTAAGTCTTTATTTATATGAAAAGTTGGAGAAAGATTTAAAAAACAAATGTAATTTGATACAATTCATATCTGAAAAAATGTTTTATTTCAAAACTGAGAAAATATAAAGTGAACCGTTGCTGTTATTTTGATGGAATTTATGTTTGAGAACTTACCTTATTCAAAAAGAAGTAAGTGTATCTGAGTGAATTTAAATAGCTATAACCACAGCTTAACTCTATATTTACATGAAAAAAGATTTTACAAGATTACAAGATTTTTCTTTTAAAGTGTAATTTGTTGCAATTCATGTTTGAAAACGTGTTTTATTACAACACTGAAAAAAATATGAAGTGAATCTGACCTCCTATTAATTCATTAACTGGTGAATTTATGACTTATTTGCATTGAGCTGCGTGGATTTAAATGTGCAGGAGCAAAACATATTGCTTTGCGTAAAAATAATATGTTAAAAAAACAAAACAGGAGATGTAGGAAAGCCTATACTATACCCGAGTTGTGCTTTCTCTCGCGTGCTGTAATTCTCCCTCTGCTAACACCTCTCAGTTTAAACGACTTTACCCATCTAAGACCCGCAGCCACCTCTGCCAACGTCCTGGCATGATGCCACGGGCCCCTCACTGCGCATGTGACCCTGCTGGCACCATTGATGCCAGGGATCCTGACAAATGTTGGCACCTTCTCCTTGACCAACAGGGGGTGGAGGAGGAGGAGGGGGGGGGGCTCTGGCAGATCTGCAACAGACAACACTGGTTTGCTGTTTTTAGTTTTTTAGGTACCATTAATACATCTTTGGACTTACGGGACATTGTTTAAACATTCAATCAAGGGATTTGGATACTTGGGAGAGAGTTTGTCATTGGATTCTCGAGGTCCACGTCAACTTCTTTTTCCAGGGGGGCATAATGATCCGGGGCAAAAAAAATATATATATATATCACCGGAATCTATTGAGCAAAAAAGTAACAAAAAAAAAAAAAAAAAACAGTTACATGGTAGCAGATACAATATGTCTGCGTTTCTGGCTGCTTTTGGAACGGAATGATTATGTTGCATAGGAAATATTTCTCATAGTGAGCCAACAACTGTCGAGATGGACTTGAATAAACATCGTGCTTTGCTACATGATATGGGGCCTTAGACCGGCAACTCCAACAGCAGCTCGTGGTCGGCTGTGCGTCCGTCTCGCAGCCCTCGTGCGGTGGAGGGAGGGCAGCTTTCCCATCATCCTTTAGGTAAGAAGGATGGGTTAGAAGAGGTCGCGGTGAGCCTCGCGGAGAGACGCTCTGCATTAATGAAGCTAATTTATCTGTGAATCAAAGTGGGGGTGGGACGGCTGGGGCAGGGAGGTGCTTTTTACATGTCCATCAAAATGCCACTAAACCTCCTCTCTTGAGAGTGTCACATGGGGTCACCTTGGGACAGGTGTGTGTGTGTGTGTGTGTGTGTGTGTGTGTCTTTGTATCTGTTGTTTACAATTTCAATTACGTAAAGCCATCCAGACAAGCTAATTTTTATTTTGTGTTATATTATATACAAAATATTACAGAATTTCTCACAATTTTTTTACATGCACTCACAATTAATTCCGATTTTTTTCCCGCCTAATCTCCTACAGGGAATATTGAGTACAGCTGTCCGGCCACCAATGAATGCGAGATCACCAAAAGGAGACGCAAGTCTTGCCAGGCCTGCCGCTTCATGAAATGCCTCAAAGTTGGCATGCTGAAAGAGGGTGAGTGCTCGTTTTCTCACCTGATCCTTTGTTTGCATTTTGCTCCTTTCATTACCTTTCAGCTGCAGACTTAATGTGTGAGGTTTCAAACACGGGGAATGGACATCCGACTCTGTGGAGCTTAGCTGGGTGACACCTACTCCAACTGCTCGGAACATCATGTGTTACTTGATAACATGATAAAAGTAGGATGACGATGAAGACAACACATTTGTGTTGTCATGTGAAAATGCTGTTGAGGGATCAGTACGGGCTTCTCTGTGGGTCGAGAAAATACTGTGAACCTCATGAAACCCTTTGAAACTCAATAGATGAGCTCAAAAAAGCATGATGGTGAAGCAAAAAAACAAAATTTCCTGAGAAGCTGCCATTTTGGAGATATAAGGCAACAGTGATAAAATGTATAACAGATTTGCTTGTACATATAGAAATAATAAACTCAGTAGATTTCTAACAACTTCTGGCAAATCTGTGTTGATTTGACATCATTTCAGCTTTTGTCTTAAACCTGAAGTTCACTCAAAAACAGGTTTTCTTTGTGTTTAATAGTCTTGGAAGCTTGACTTTGACCTTATAGATTGCTGTTGGTGCCAAATTTGCCACTGCAGCAACGTCTTCTCATTCCCCCACTGACGGGGAGATGCTTGTCCTTACCTCCCTGAAATCTGGTGCTGTGCACGTACGAGCACAATTTGTGACATCCCAAATGAGTGGAGACTATCCGTGTTTTCTATGCAACAAGATTCAAATTGGCGTTTAACTGTTGCAGCTGAGTGGTGATGTTTTGGTGATGTTAAAATGCTGTCCAGTGTTGACAGCAGACAAATGCTGGCCGTTCACCAGAACACTGCACAGTGTTACGCAGAGGCAGCCTGGCGAGTGCTGTGGACTTAAACTTATATATTAAGAAAGAATCTCCCGCCAACATATGTTCAAATCAAAGCTATGACCTCACACACACTGGACCTATGCTAATAAGTTCAGTTACTGTGGCTAATGTTAGCACAATGTTGGCTAAAGTTACACACAGTGGTAATGTTACAGTGAATGCTACCTGCACAATGTTACAGTGCAAAACGGTGGCTAACATCACAGTGCACAGTGTTGCACTGCACAAAGTTACAGCGCACTTGACACGTATGATCAAATTGAGAAATATTTTCAAGCCATCCTCAGTAGTTTATTAAATATTTTTCGAGGAAAAAACATAAATAAATAATTAGTTAACCCTTTATAGGGCACTCATTGAAATACTTTGAAATTCAAAAAAACAACCCTAGACTGTTATTAGAGAACATGACAGGACTTTATTACTTCTATAAAATTTTTCTAAAATTTTCATTTTGTAATAGAAAATCAAAGCCAATGAGATTGGTCAAATGCCACAATCATGTGACCTGGGATGTAGAGCGATCTTTGCTGATTGGCTGGGTGAAGACCAAATGATTATTGAACCAACTGAGACAGGGGATGGGCCTGATATGTAACATTTCTGAAATTACCAAAAATAGTCACTTGCCCTATAAAAGGTTAATAGCCTAAACACAGAATTTTTCTAAGGATTTAGAGTACATGTGGAGGGGGTCAGCAGTGCTCAGACAGGAGCAGTGGCCGTGGCCTCGGGGAGACACCGGTGACATCACCCACAAGGCCTAGCTCTCCAGCTCTCCACAGCCTGCTGACCACTCAGCTCAGACCAGGGCAAACCTGCTGAGCTGGTCCTTCCTACCAAGTCGGACTGAGGAGAGAAGTGTAACAGTACTCTTGAAAAGCACAAGCCGTTCCCTTAAGACTTCCCTCCCATGGGCTCTCTCTCTCTCTCCCTCTCTCTCTCTCTCTCTCTCTCCATCCCGCGCCCCCCTCCAACCCCCCCTCCCTTTGACTCTCCCTTTCTCTCTCCGTCCCCCTCCCTCTCCCTCTCTCCTGCCCGGCGTATTGATCCACTAAATGCTTTCCGAACATCCCACCTCACTTCCTGCATGTGTTGTTTCTCCTCCACTGAGAGACCTTTGGGAGTACAGAGGGAAAATCTAGCCAATAGATTTTTTTTTTTTTTTTCCAAAGGAGGAGGTGGCTTTTCTTTTCTTCTTTTTTTTCTTTGATATTTGTATGATTAACTTTAAGAACCACTTTAAAAGACATATGAAGATCCATGGCACATTAAGGATACTGTCGCAACATGTCAACAACAGCAGGTCCTTACAAAAACCTTAGCATTTCTTAAATTCAGTTTTATAAATATTAGGCCTTAAATGTAATTTATGAGGTCTTAATTTCCACATGAACTTTTTATCATATTTAATTTATCCATCTTCTAATGTCCTTTTGTAAATATTTGTCAAGCCCGTCCACATGAAAGTAAACATTTCTGATGTTGCAAAATTTTAAACCTCTATACTCACATGCTGCACTTAGGAAAGCCTGTTGTACATTAATATAACTCATTTTATACTTACTCATATATAATACTTTTACATGCACACAAGAAACCAGATCATTCTTTAGCACCTGTAGAGAGAAGTCTACAAAAATCCTAGGACTTTGCTATCCAAAGTTTTGCATTTATATAAAAATAATAGTCCTGGTTAGATTAATTCCAGAGGCAGCAGCTGAAGGAGAATTACAATTATCTAGTCAGTAAGCGACCATATTCCTACCTAAAACTGACCCCAACATAAGACCAAATCTACAGTTCTTACCTTCACATTTGCTGCAGTGCTCATTTGAGTAGGAAAAAAAAAAGTATTAAATCATGTTAAAAATTTACCCTGAAAAGGTCTTAAAAATCATTAAGTATAATGCTTTGATACTTATATACACCCTGAGCAAAAGTTGTCCCAATACTGGAGTTCAACCAACTGCCAGCCATATTTATTGTATAATAAATGTCCTAATATAAAAAAGAACATTTAAAGAATTTGTTTATGGGCTTGGCCTGGAGATGCAACAGTGATAAGTTTGCAAAAAACCACAGACATAGAACCAGTTTCATTGTGCTCTGCCAGAGCTAAACGCGTCTCATGACAGAAGGCAACAGCAGTTAAGTGCAGTCTGCTCCGGTAACCTAAGCTTGGATGTCAGGGTCTTAGTAGACACCCACTAATATAACTCACCTTTCGTGATGTAGGGCTGTTTGTCAGTCTCATAATGAAGGGTCGTCCACTGTATTGCCATAGCAACCCTGTTTATGCGCCTAGCATTTTCTCAGCAGTCTAATGTCTTCATCCTATCCCAGACATCTCACACCAATGCTTCGACCTGCAGCCAAAACAGATAATGTTGCAATATAAAGCTGCAACTATTAGAGGAAAAAAAGGTTGTGCATTGTCTGCAGCAGGCCGTGCTAAGCCGGCGGTGTGGACAGATTCCATAGCCTCCACTGCCCACCGCTCTCGAGACGCAGCATCAGAGCCGCCGCCACGAGTTGCGCGGTAGGTGATTCCCTGGAAGTGACAGCATACAATTAAAAGGAAAAAGGACATTTAATCGCAGCACAGCACTGTGCCTTGGCCTCTCGCAGACTTGGGGGGGCTTTGATCATGGTATCAGTGGGGGATCGAGGCCTGCTCTACTTCACGTAATGAGATCACTGTAGAACAAGTGGCCGAGGGCTGGTCATGGAAAAGGAATAATCACATACTGAAAGATGAATGCAGGAGATATATATAAGGCAGTCGGGTCTTGAGACAACAAGAAGACATAACTAACAACAACATATTGACTGGATAAATGAAAATGGGAACGCATTGAAAATGGAAAAGATAATTTCGGCATTGGTAAATTATAGGATAATTTATTTATTATGGAAACTTGATATTTTATTCAAATTTATGATCATCTGTGTGATTATTGGTGTACAGACAGGCACAGAATCCTCAGGGAAGTCACTTTGAAAGCATAGTTTTCTAAGTTGACAATTACTTCACACTGGGAGAAGTTGAAATATAGCAGCATAACTAAAGCCACTTAGAAAAAGTAGTTCAGATTACATTGTAATAAAGGACCAAATTGGCAGTGAAATAGAAAATGCTAACAAAATGTATCTGCAAAAAGTGTCGCCTTGATTACCCTTGATGACTTACTTCTCTACCTATAAATAAGTAAAATAAATAAATAGTACTTGGAAAATGAAAGGAGTCTCACTAATTAATGACATTAAAAGGCAAAAACATGATGTAAAAAGCCAAAATATTAAGTTAACTTTCTGAATTGCAATTGAATTACCAGCAAACTACAAGTTTAATTTCTTGTAGTGAAAAAATACTCCTCAGCACTGCACATTTTTCTGTCTTGCATGTATTGAATACCCTGCTATTTATTTCTTTAAGGCTTTCCTTTTCCATGGCTCACCAACCTTCCTTGCAGACAGCCAACAGGCCTGTTTGTAGTTGCTACAGTACAACAATATCATATGAAATGCATTACACTATAGAAGGTGCTGATAGAGCTTATGCCATCAGTCTTTCTACATGTATCTAATATTTCCAGCAGGAGCCTAGTTCCTAGTTCTTTTCTGAGCATGTCATCCTGAATTATAAAGTGCCAGCTGCCAGGGTTAGACTAGTGCCATTGGTGGTGGGGCAGCCTGCCCCCCCGCCCCCGTAACACCCGGCACTAATCATCTGACCACCCTCAGTTCCCACCTCGGGCCTTACAGAGTCCATTTGGGTGGCTGTGGTTGAGCTTGGAGAGGCATGGAAGTACAAAAAAAATCCAAAAGCACAGTTCATCTGGGAATGGGACGGGTACAATGAGTGAGTAGATACAATCAGGCTATTGATGAGGGAGTGTGAAGTTATCCCACATGGACTCTTAAGCAAGGGAAGGCGTCTGATGTATATTAGGACTGCCTGATTGCTGTTGCACATCTGATGTGTGCATCCTCTAGTGTGGATGAGTGAGTGCATGTAATGTAAGAATGTATGTGTTTAATTCATAATTCATCTCATATAAGAGCAAACTCATATGAAACTGAAAAACACCGTGGATGACAGGCTCCTTTCCAAATCAGGCTTTATTGCCTTGCTGCGGCACAGTGCCTGGATCTGGGTGGGAGGCAGTGGGCGGTTCTCTGATAAAACCAGCCTCGCTCATTGGCCCCTCAAATGTCTGGCTGAGTCTGATAAAAGGTCACAAGCTCAATGGAAAAACTCTCACGTAATTATAACTTGCAGAAGGTATGGTGTCACTCCCTTTTGCCAGCACTCGGTGCCCATAGCTAATGGCTGTGCTAATACCTCATAGCATTATTGTATGGGCTTTAATGTGGGGAAAAAAAACACTGAACCAAATTTGGGTTTCTCCATAGGTTATCCATCAATCATATGATTATGTTAAGAGATTAACATGATAAAAGGTATGTGCTACTGTTCTGTAGGTAAACTGTTGCAGATACTGATTTTCTTTCATGTAATTCATTTTTTTTAACTAAATAGTTAGAACAGTGGGGGTCTTGTAGGGGGTCTTTTAGTGGCTTCCAGGGGGTCCTCAGCAAAATGTGGAGTCCTTTAATTTAACTACTATTTCCTTAGAAACTCTCACAGTGTAGAAAATGTCTGAGGAATCACTTAAACATTTTCTTCTTTCTAGTTTAATCTCAACAGGATTTGTCAGTGTTCAGGTGTGACAGCTTAACAGGTTAGCCCTTTGAAACTTTCATCTCTGTCAAAAACACGGGGAAAACAGGTGATCAGCCAAATGGCAAAACACAGAAACACCAGCAAAAAATGCATAAAATAAAATAAAATAAAATAAAATAAATACAGGGTGACCCAAAAAAACAGGAACTTTTTAACAATCCAATAAAACCAAGAGTCATGGAAGAAAAATATTTTATTCATAGTAATTGAAACCTGAAAACATGCCATTTAAGAAACAATGATGGAATTTTCGTTTTTTAAAAATTGTGCTGCCACTTGCTTATGTCTGCCAATACGCACTTCAAAAATTCCCGTTTTTTTTTTTTTTGGGTCACCCTGTATTAATAGAATAAATAAATCACAGGAAAATTACTAGAATATCAGCACTAAAAATCTAAAATAATGAAAACTATATTTAGAACTATTAAATGATATACTTAAAGGTCAGATCAGTGAAGCTGGAACAACGTTAGATTTCTTTCACTCTAGCTCAAATGTTTATTCTGAAGTTAATGCCAGCTAATTTTGGTATCCACCTATCCCAGTGTTTCTGTGGTGTATTCTGTTCTGGGGGCTGCGGGGGGGAGTTTCTGACACCGCTGTAATGTGGTGGATGAATGCAAGTGGCCAGACTATTTTGGCAACCTACACCGCTGTCTCGCACTCGGCCCAACCACAGATAGGAATCAGCAGTCTTTCCTGAGCGAACGTGGTTAGCGGGGTAACATTACAGCCTTATTTTCCTCGAGCCACATACACAAAAGATTAGTAAAGCCATATCCAATATCACAGACTGTCAGGTCCCTTCCCAATCAATAGGCTTAGATCAGAAGCCAATCTATACGCCCAGATTACATCATCAAAATAAAGATATAGCAAAAGTCTGTACTGTATCCCCGCCGATAGTCTTGCCCGTTTAAACAACAACAAAAAAAAAGACAGCTTATGTTTTGTCTACAAGTTTATTTCCCCATTGCTCAACCCACATCTGTATACTCAAGGGGGATGAACTGTAAGGACAGAATGCTATGTGAGCCCTTGGCACTTGCGTTTTTTTCCCCTTGTTGTACCACAAGTCTGTTTATACATCAGCGCATGTATGGGGCCTTGTGTGCTTTTAAGGGCGTCAAAGTAGCAGGCAGACTCTGCGCCCACCCGGAGGGTCTGGGTTGGCCTGTCCTCACTGTCTGGCAGGTGATAGATCAGACACGGAGGCTAACACGTGTTCCTCTGAAGAAGGGGATTTAGCGAGGTGTTGACCCCTTTACAACCCACTCTGACTACACACACACACACACACTCGCCACACAACACACACTCACATTCTCATGTACACACACGCCAAATGTATATCACCCCTGACAAGTGACATGGAATAGCACCCTGAGGAACAAGCTTCCTGCTGGCACCCCTCTCTCTTTCTCGCTCTCTCTCCCTTACTTTCTCGGTGTCTCTCTCTCTCTCTCTGTTTCGCCCTCACTAACACACAAATGTGTGCGAACACCATGCAGCCCGTTAAACACATGCCATGCCAATACATCAGGGACGCCGAATCGACCCAGCCATCTCCAGCTGTGCAGATGTTTTCGATTACCAGCACATTTGTGGTCAGGGTGGCTCTGTAATATGCGGTAATACCCCCTTCTGGACACGGTAGCTCAGATTTATGAAAAGTGTAAAACATGATAAAGAGAAGGATGCCAGTGTGCACTGTCATGGGAGAACAACCGCAGCTTTGTGTTGTCAGCCCATCGAGGGTTAGAGCAGGTGGAACGCCATCTTGATGTCCCCACCCCCCACCCCCCTCTTCCTCGTCCCATGCCCATTTTTCACCAGGCCTCCCTCCCTTCTCTCCATCCCACACAGACTCCACACAATCAAACAAACGCTGTCCGGTGCTTACAGCGATCCGCGGGCCGCTAGATGTTAAGCAGGATCCCTATGCCTTGAAAGGGGCCAGCGGCGGCCATGTACAAGGGGGGGCATATGCTGCATCCCTCTGATTTTTCCCAGCTAAAATAGGGTCCTCCTAATCTCCCTTTGGCAGTGTTAGCCAGCCAGCCCATTCTGACACATTCTCTAGAAAGAAGCGCCTCTGACAGGTGAGGCGCTCAAAATAGTTGTTCGAGACACAGCCATGCACGCGCACACATATGCGCACGCACGCACACACACACACACACACACAAGCATGATACGTACGCTGCAAAACACACACATACAAAGAAAATAACACATGACACCCACTGGCAGCCACACAAAGCAAAAACAGGCACTTCACCGGGAATGCACTTCAAGGTAGAGCGGGTCAATACAGATATCGAATGTGAAAGGGAAGCCGGGGGTCAGGTGGCCCTAAAGATTGCTCCACGCCGGTGCTTCTCAACTGTTCTGTCCTCAGGATCCACATTCATCCGCGGCCGTTAAGTCACGGTCCACACATTGGCTCATTGAAAGCCGTTCAGTGTGATTGTGCAAAATGAAGTACAGTAATCAGCAATGCTCTCTTACACTGGGAACCCTGTGAAAGTTAAATGAAATTCCCTCTGTTTTGCTATGTAGTTCGTTAGTTAGTTAGTCAGTTACTTATTTAGTTATTTATTTCCTTTTTTTTTTTTTAAGATTGCTATTTTGGACAGTGAAGAGGGATTTTTTTTTGTTTTGTTTCAGACAGCAGACCTTAATCTAATGAACAAGCCTTCCAATGCAGCATAAATTACATGTTTTTTTTTTCATGTCAAATTTCATGGGCTACAGCAGCTATTTCAGTGCTTTACAGTTTTTTCATTTTTTCTTGGATTTTGTAAAATCTATTTTTACACTTAAAATATTGATGTGTTTTTAATTATTTTATTACTTTTTCTTACTTTTGTGTTGTAAAAAAATTATTTTTTGGTATTGCATTTTTTTATACTTTTTAACAAATGTTTCTAGACTGTGTTGGGGAAATGGTAGTTCAAAATAAAAGAGCTGTACTGGAGACAGACATATTTTTTTTGTTTTTATTTGATGAAGTGGGCCAGTATGCCTGAGGACCACTCACAATTGACCTGAAGGTCCACTTTTGCTCTACGCAAACACACCTCATCTTTTACACACACACACACACACACACACACACACACACACACACACATATACATACTCATGCCCAGAGCAAGGAGGGACTGTTACCCAATAACCTTGCGCCCCAGCCCCATCTCTGCAGTAAAACAGTCATGTGCATAGATCTTGCCGAGCTTACAACACACACACCCTCTATCCATATTTTAGCTGCCACACTTTAGGGGGCCTGCAACCGTAAAAAATGGAGCTGGATGCTTTTAAGATGATCTGCTTGCCCGTCTGGCCCCCATGACATACTCAAGGCTCCCTCACAACCAGGACGCAGGCTCTGGCCTGGGCGGCATTGTCTTGAAGCACATAGGGCACTGCGGTTTGGGCCTGAGAGGTGTGGAATGTGGTGGGGATGATGACACAAGCCCAGAACCCCCCCCTTCCCCCACTCCCCATCCCTCCTCCCGTCCAAGGGCCTCATCCAGCTGTCTTGTTGTGGTCAGATTCTCAGTACTGGACTGTATCACATGGGGAGGAGATAATCCTGCGCTGGTTGGATCAGGCACTGGCCGGGACGGGGAGGGCTGTCAGGGGCAGGAGATGCGTACTCTCTTTGCTGAGGATGAGAAAGACAGAGAGAAATCCAGCCAAAAACAGCAGCTTTGTGTGTGTATGTGTGTGTGTTTTTTCTCTCTTTCCTTTTCCTCTCCATTCTGTATCAGTTTTAAGCCTTTTTTTTCTTCCCCCTTGTTCATCCTGTTTTTCCGCTTTGTCCCCTCCGGTCTCTGCTGCTAGCTTTGCTGCTAAGCTGTAAACTGAAACTGGTTAGCACTGAGCTCTTAATTCTTGTCAGCGTCTATTAATTATGGACCAGTTGGATGTTCCAGTTCAAACAGCCCCCGCGGATCTTGGAATTCTGACTCCGGCTGTTTGGTCACTTGTCACTTGTCGCAGCCGCATGACCCTGCAGCTCACCGCAGGGAGGCCAGTGTGTGTGTGTGTGTTGTGTGTTCATGCACGTGTATGCATTTGTGGATGGCTGTAGATGTCAGGGACAAAAAGAGCAACAATTCACTGTCACTTAAGTTGACAAGTCTATGTTATGTAGATTTAAGGGATACACCTGCTTAATGTATTTTTGTATGTGACAAGCTTATTGTTTTGGAAGCCTTCACTACCTGCATATCCCCTTGTACATTAGGCCTGTGTGTATCATTAAACAGAGAGGACGTATTAAATTTATTTAAATATCCGGGGTGCAGTGTACAGTTTCCTTGAAGCACTATAAATAATTACAAATTTACTTTAAGCAAGAGTAATAGTAAAAACAACTACTAAAGCTCCATCTATCCCAAACCCAGTTCCTAGCCGCCTAACTGACTAATTAAAACCACATCCACATGTGTTCAAAGAACAAGAAGTCTATTTGCAAGCCTTATTGATTACTTTAAGGCATACAAATGGAAAGCTGTGTTAGGAGAGGGGCTCTCGATTTAGCTTCAATCTGCCAGGCATAAAATGATCTCACTGTGTTTGCTGGGAAGAATGAGCTCCCTCTGGGCATGGTGGGTAATTAGGTTAGTGGATAGTCGGTGTCAGGAAATTGAAAGACCATCCTAATCGGATTCTTTTGTTTCCAGGGGAATCAAAGGAATTTATATGAGTCACTGGGAAATCTCACACAACTCAATTCCACTTGACCATGTAAAATCTGTTTACTCTCCCTTTCTGCGCAAACAACTTTTAATACGAGAGTGTGACGCCCGCACATGAAGTGCATTTGATGCTGCCCGTGTCCCCTGAAATGGCTTTGAAGATAATCCCAGATATTTCATGTTTGTATACTAACTAGATACTTACACTCTTCCACAGTTAACGAGAAAGTATCGAGCAGCCCCTCCCGTCAGTCAGAAGGTTAAAAGTGAAGGAATCAAACTCAGCTGTCCCAGTTACAGAATATGCATATGACCATAAATTAACCACTTTAATAAAAGGTCTTTGCCTTCTAAATGGGATTACTATACAGTGGTAAACAAAGTGCACAATCCCATTACTTGAGTCGAAGTATAGATACTCCTTGACACATATTACTCCACTACAAGTGAAAGTAGTACTGGAGTCGTTGATGAACATACTTAAATATTCAGAAGTACATTTTCTTTTTAATATCAGTGCATTGCTATATTGTTTTCACAGTCGATTTGCAGAACCTCGTAACTCTCTGAAACCACCTAATGAATGCGCTGACTTGCATGTAGAAGCACTCTGCTACATAACTGTACTTTCCACCGCTGGGTTAGTCATTTGCACACTGGTTGCAAAATGGAATGGATGCGTTTTATTTTGAAAGATGAAGATGTCTTGTTTGCACTTGTTTCACCGAGCTGGATGATGTATTTCTGCTTTTATGAAGTGGAGTCAAAAGTAGAATATTTGTCTTTGAAATGTGGTGGAGTAAAACTTAAACATTTCCAAAAAAAAAAAAAAAAAAAAGACGAATACACAAGTAAAGTACAGATACTCAAAAAATGTACTTAAGTACAGTGCTCAAAATGTACTTTGTTACTGTTAGTGTACAATGGTTATGTTTATACATATCCAGTTAGAAATATGTTATTGTCAAAAAAAAAAAAAAAAAAAAAAAAAAAACATTAGGTGCTGTGCTGTAAAAGTTGGTTAGTTGTAGTTGTATTCAGAATGAGATTGTACTGAAATCCTTAACAGAGAATTATGTTATGTTTCCCAATAATGTCAGAGGCACCACTGAACAGGTTGTACTAACACTCCAATTAGTGGTGTATAAATATGGTCATAGTAATAGCATGAAATGTACTTTGTTAAAGAAATCAGATGTATTTTAAACCATATCTTTACTATTCTGTTTTATTCTCTACTATTTAATTGTGGTCAATCATCTGTAACCGAGTTTTACTTCGCAGTATTCCTGAGTGTGTTTTGTTTTGCTGATATTAATAAGATGGTACTCTGCAGGTGTGCGTCTGGACCGGGTGAGAGGGGGGCGACAGAAGTACAAGCGGAGGTTGGACACAGAGAATGGGGCCTACCTTGGCCTCACGATCCCCCCGCCTGCCAAAAAACCATGTGAGTCACTCAAGTTTGTCTGTCTGTCTGTCTCAGTCCAGTGCTGCACTCTTGGCTTGTACCGCAGAGTCGCTTCATTTGTACAGAGCATTGTGTAGAGTTCATCTGTATAGAGGCTTTGTTTAGAATTTATCGCAGCAAATTTGCATGGTGCAAATAGAAGCTTGTATATAATATATCTTTTTGAGTTGTTCTTGTAGAGTCCTGCACTTTAAGGTTTTTTGTGTTGCTCAAGGGCACTTCAGCACAGACAGACCTTAGCTGTCTTCTGCATAGTGTGCTGGCTGGTATAAGTGAAGTTCCTTAAGCCCAAAAGATTTCATTTCCTCCTCTATTGCTACTCATCAGCTCCACACAGCTATATAGATATTATTTTTCAGTGATTAAAAGCGTACTTTGTCAGAGAGATTTATTGTAACAAAAGCTTCCTTGTCCCTCCATCTACCCTCCATTAATGTCTCTCTTACAGTGACGAAAATTGTTTCCCATTTGCTGGTGGTGGAGCCAGAGAAGATCTATGCCATGCCTGACCCCACCATGCCCGACGGGGACATCAAGGCCCTGACCACGCTGTGTGACTTGGCTGATCGCGAGCTGGTGGTCATCATCGGCTGGGCAAAGCATATCCCAGGTAGAGAGGCACAACTAAACACGATAGGGACGCGAGGAAAAATCACAGCTCTCACGCTTTTAGCGAAATAAGAAAGTAGATCCACATTTGCTGAAATCACACACTCTGAGAATATTGAAGTGGAACACTGATTGTTGCGCACACAAATATGCTTATACACATACAGAGAGAAGGAGACACACACACACGCACACACACACACAGGATAATTAACATCTGCTACTCATCTGCACCTAAGGGAGAAGCTAGTCCCATATTCTAAAATCTAATCAATAAAGAGCAGCTGAAACCTTTGATTTGACTGGGTGGGGTGGGAGAGTCTGGGGGTGGGATCCACCCCTATGTCAATGTATTCCATTTCCATCCCAGACTTAAAGAAGGCAATCCTCTTACTTACTTAAGGAGACTACACAGAGCCTGTGTGGTAAAATTGATTTATTTAGGGAAATACTTATTTCTCCCGTCCATGCTGACGAATTCTTAAATACAACTTGTTATTTAAAAATGCTTAGATCTTTTTTCTTTTCATGTCTATACATTTTTTTTTTTAAAGAAGAAAACACTTTTGAACCAAATATGTTTAAAGGGAACACAGGCAGCACTAAAAGAAATGAATCTAATTGATCAAATGAACACATGCCAATGCCCAAAATGACACTGGCAGCCAATTCAATATGTTGCTGTAGACGCGCCACATATTGTTACTGCAACAGCCCGGCTTCGATTTCTGACTCAGGCCATTTGCTGCATGTCACCCCCACACTCTATGCTGTCTTTCTCGTCTATTTCTGCTGTCACTGTCCAATAAAGAAAAAATATCTTACCCTTCAAAAAAGCCATAGTTTGATACAAATACTCTCGGCCCTCTCCTGTTCTGAGGAAAAAACTTTTTCCACTTTGAAGTTTCTGAATGGCATTTACCTCTTTTTGTAAATTAATATCTTCACTGTGGCTGATAATATAGCTATTGGACTTAAGTTCTTTTTTACCTGTTGAATTCCTTTTATTGTCTCATTTCCCCGCTGGTTCAACTCTAGGCAGCTGGTTAGCTCTCCGACCTGCCCAAGGTTACCACTAATCACTGATCTGTGGTCAGATTTACCTTTGACTCCTTAATTAATGCAGTTTGGTGTGGGTGACAGTGTGTTGATCTTAGCCCTGCCCTGGAAATCTCAGTAGATTGGAGCTCCAAATCCACAGGGGAATTTCGTAGTCTGATTATGAGATTAGGCTGCGGAGTGACCCTGGGGAAGCAAGCAGGGGTGCTGGCTCACCTCTCTGGAGTTTACACTGCAAACAGGGACAGAGGGAGCATCACTGACCCAGATGCCCACTTACCTAACTGACCTCTTTCTTATGCAGTGTCTTCAAAATGTAGATGTGTGTCGATGTCTGTTTTTTTTTTTTATTATTATTTACTTCAAATATATCTTTTTCTGGGAGAGAAAAGGAGGACAAATTAAGGAAATACTATCACATCTTGCAATACAGGCATACATATTTTTTGGACTTCAGTCTCAAAAGAAAAAAAAAAATCCACATTCTGTCTTTACCTATTGATCTTGTGTGCTGTGAAGATCTAAATCCAGACCTGACAAGGGGAGCACATAGATATTAAATGCAGAAGTGACACTCTGGGGACGTTTTACCCTGGGCCACCGGGTCAGAATGTCACCAAGAGACGATTAAGACAAAAGGGGTCCCTACAGTTTAACAGTCCACTCCTACCATTACACTCATAGCCCACTGCGCAAATGGCTTTAACGATGAGGTAATAAGAGTCATTACCACCAATCGCTCCATTAATGTAAAAGTCCTTCAACGCCCAAATGCAGAGACCTGGCAAGAAACATGCAATGTGTGATAGTGTTTGTGTTGCTCTTTGTCAGTATGAAAAAATGTATATATTCACGTTTCTGCTAATCTTTTTAAGTAAGCAGTCATACTTAAGAACTCTGATATCATTTTTCCTCACTTTGGTTTCCATTCATTCTACTACAGTATGAAAATTAACTTCAAACCTTCTTCACACCAGTATTCCATCACCATAATAAAAATCCTCCAATTTAGTTTTCCTAAAAGCAGCAGAACTGTTGTGTTTTCATGACTTGAAACTGGGAGTGAAACAGTCCCTCCACCAGGGAAAATAGTCCCCTGGGAAACTTTGTTTTACACAGCCAATTATCAGTTCTGTGGTTTATGAATGGCGACGACTTCATTAACTGCAGAAGCAGAACATCTTAAGGTGGATGTTGTAACCAAAAAAATCATATTTAAAATTCAAAGGATTTTGATATTATTTATGATTTGATTGATGTATATTGTGAAATCAACATATCAAACATCAGACATTAGAAATCCTGGTGTAGTCCTTTTATATTATTAATATTTATATTAATTTTGTGCAGAAAAGCTGGATGTGTGACAGCTGCAGGACACATTGCAACTTTCTGTGATGTAGTATGTCTCCAATGTACAGTGTTTCTCTTACTGTAAAAGCAAATGTACTGGCTGTTAATATAAGTAAATAAATTTTGCCACTGTGAGCAAAACTTGGCCACCAGCTAGTGCCACAGCTGTGTGGAGACATGTTATCCTTGTGCGTGAGTGACGGCAGCCCGAGTTCAACATGTTTGCGTGGACGGCTGTAACTCATCGGCCAGCAGCCACTCGCTGGATGTTACACTTACACACACTGTCATGAAATGGGAAGAAGAACTGCCGCAAGGGTTGTCAGGGTCAGAGGTGGTCACTAATTTGTGCAACTGCTAACACGCACTGGCTCAGACACATCCGCTGCATGTCTACATTTACATGCTAGGCAAAGGCATTCAGCGACACACTGTAATGTTCGCTCCGTTCAAAGCATCTCCTTGTCCCTCTCTCATATTTTTTTCTCTGTTTCTCTGTCATTCACATACACAGACTCTCTCAACCATCATATCTCTCCCTCACACACACACACACACTTTCTCTTCCTTGTTCTCTTGCTCCCCTGACTCTCCCCCTCCTACTCCTCCTGCTCATATAGGGCCCTCTAGTCTCATTATTACCTCTGTCTTTTTATTAGGCCCATTAGGGCTCTTAGGAGGCCTGTAATGATACTAAATGAATAGAGAGTGAACTGCTGTCTCTTGTAGACCCAGCTCTCAATGACAGCTTCAAGCTTCACTGCCGACTACTCAGTCACTCGAATGTACTGAATAGGAATTCAATTACTTATCTGATCTGTACCTGTACTGTACAGTTGCATTGCTGGAACAGGGTTTTTTTTTTGTCTTCCACAGGGATAAAAACAATACCTCACATTGCTTTGTGTTTTGAGGCTTCAGTGCCTTATCATAGAAATAGACTGGTATAGCGTTTGTGAAAAGCATTGATATACCACATTAGCAGCTGGACGGGGTGCCAGATACAGAATTAAATTGCAAGAAGAACGCAGCAAATTATTAAATCTTTTTTTTATATATATATATACTTTTCATTTTCAATCACTGAGTTTCTGCAAAGATATTAATTGTGTTGCTCTAAATGCAATGAAAAGCTGCGTTATTCCTGGTCTCTTCCCATGCTTTTTGCCACTGCAAGGGAAGGAAACAAGGGAGACAGAAGATGTAGACATTCCCCAGTTTGCTCGATATTGTGTCATGTTTGGTCAAACGGCAGTAAATCAGTGGGGTGAAATATTGATATTTCATCAGGGAGAATCACCCTCCACAGCGACACTTAACTCAGCCACCTCCGGGCGCCGCACCTGAAGCTCTGGGGCAACCCCCAGGGATCCAGGAAGTCACTCCATCACTTCAGTAAATCGAGTGGAAAGAAAAAAAAAAAAAAAAAAAAAAAACAGGCTGCGGAAAGAGAAAGGAATGATGAAGAAAAGAATGAGCTGGTTGAAGTTGGTGACAGATAGTTGAGTGTTCTTTCACACCATGTATAAAACAATGTCGTGCAAAAGAAAACATTGCCAAATGAGCAAATGTTGTTTCTCCGGTAGACCTTACAAGAAGCTCAGTTTATTGCATATGAAGCCGCCATTCATATGCATGAATAATCATATTTTTCATGCATTCCTCTGTTATGAATAATCTTAGGGAAATCATACAGTCATATTAATTTTAACTTACTTTGGACTGCAAATATTCCTTTTTCTAGAAAAGTGCCATACGAAGGTTTATAGTCGATGATGTTATTATTGTAAAAGCCACCAACATAGGAAAGAATTTTCTTGCACATGTTGCAAAATGTGATTCTAGCAGAAATTGAGAGTAGATTCATGAATTCCTGATGCAGCTTACAGTATCTACATTGTGTGGTCCAATAGCCCTCCCATCCCCCTACTAAACGTGTACCAGATGTCCTCCATCAACTGTCTGTTTGTCAGATCTGAGGCTTGGATCGATCCCCTTTCGCATTTGGTGGACTGATTACAATCTACTAATCAATGACACCCCCAGCACTCTTTTCTCTCTCTCTCCCTCTCTCTCTCTCTCTCTCTCTCTCTCTCTCTCTCTCTCTCTCTGTCTGTCTCCCTCTCCCTCACTCTCTCTCTCTCCCCATCGTTTTCACTATTTGCTTGATAAGAGCCATTGGGAGGGCCTCTTTTAAGTCAACCTGCCCCATTCCCATCCATGCAACCTCAGATTTAAGTAAGCAGAGTGGTGGGTTCAAGGCCCTGGTCAATAGCCCCAGTCACCTTCCTATTCACCATCGAGAGGTGAAAGGTATTGTAGTGGTTGAAGTCCTTTCAGCAGTCTGTCTGTTTGATGTGGTGTGTGTGAATGTTAGTGTAGAGAGTTGATGGGTCAACCTGTCACGGAGAAGGTGCAGGTATTGTTACCCTGAGTTCAGAAGGTCGAACACCAGACTAAAGGATGAGGACGGGTTATAGGGGAAAAAAACACATTTGCCTTTTTGTATTTTTTTTCTCGACTGTGGTGGATTAGCGAAATATTTCTGGTAATGAAACCATATATCAGGGTTATCAAACTTTTTCATGTTCCTGACCCCAAGTTGACTTATATGACTCTTACGTCACAATACTTGTGTTCAGTATTAAATGCTTGCTTGCAGTCACTTTTCACAAGCATTTAAGCACAAGCATCACAGACCTTTAAAAATACCATTTTCTGCTTTATTATTATTATAATTGTTGTTGTTGGTTGTTTGTTCTCTTTTTTTTTTTTTTTTGCTAATTTGCTGATCGCTTTTTTCATGTTTTTTTTAATGAAATCAAGTGAATTTGCACAGGTTTCAAAGGGTTAAACTCTGTAGATGTCATTGTTGAACAATGATAAATCACAGTGTGATTAAACCAAAAAACAAAGAAAATGTTAACATGAGCCCTCATATATTTTCTGCATTGTAACAACTTCCAGTGAATTAAATTACAGTGAAATGAAACTATTCCCCATTTTGCTGAGGACCCCCTGGAAGCCCCTCAAGGACCCCTGGTGGTCCCTAGAGCACACTTTGAAAACCCCTGCCATATGTCACCTCGTAACAACAACAACAACAATAATAATAATGATAATAATAATAATAATAATAATAATTCCAGTAATTGCTTCTCTTACTGAAATAATAAGTAGATGTTGGCAGACAGTGATGCAAACCAGAAGTAATGGTAGCAAGACAGAAGTGGCTTTCATTGCAGCTCATTCAGGAAGTGCAGTTTCTGCAAAATCCTAAAAGGTGGTTTGCATTAATGCTAATAATAATACACTTAGTCCTACTGATTTTGTTGTTGATTTGTCCTCACTAGGGAGTGGATCAGATGTTTCTGCTGGGTAGCAGAACGGCTGACTGTTAACACATGAGGGTTGAACTAGCCAGGGGTCATGTTTCAAAGGTCTTAGCACTTGGTTGATTTATACCCTTCCTTTAAGCCGCCTCGTACAGCGGTCGGCCTCTGTTTCAAGTGCAGCTTTCCTGGAGTCACAGTGCACAGAGCCTTTAGAGCAAATGGAAACCTAAAGGCTGCCAGTTTGTGACAGCGGAATGAGCTTGACAACTTGATCTCATGTTTTGTCATGTTTGTACAGTATCAGCACCCAGAAATACCTGAGCTATCTGGAGGGGAGAGAAAAAATAAATCTTAACTCAGCAAAGCAGCCAAAAATAGTGAAATATATGTTTTTTTGCCTCATTCTGCAGGTTTTTCCACTCTCTCGCTGGCAGACCAGATGAGTCTACTGCAGAGCGCCTGGATGGAGATCCTGGTGCTGAGCATTGTGTTTCGCTCGCTGCCCTGCGAGGAGGAGATCGTGTACGCAGAGGACTACGTGGTGGATGAGGAGCAAGCCAGGCTGTCCGGCCTGCTGGACCTGCACGTTGCCATCCTGCCTCTGGTCCGACGCTACAAGAAGCTGCGCGTGGAAAAGGAGGAGTTTGTCACACTCAAAGCCATTGCCCTTGCCAACTCAGGTAATGTTGCAAATGTAATTATTAATGTACATAGGTGAGCCCAAAACTAACACATGGCACATATCATTTAACAGCAACCATCTATAAATGGTTTGGACACTTGACAGTGAGTGTATAATAGCAAGAAAAAAGTTTAAGCATAAACTTTGTGTCTAAATTTCCTCACAAACTGGAGTAGCTATGCTGCAGTTTGCAAGGAATTATTGGTTTGTTAGTGTTAAATATGGCATTTAATTCAAACAAACAAAGAAGTAAATTCAAAAATTGTCAGGTGATTGTCTATCTTTTGAGCCAATCACTTCTACAATGACTTGTGCATGATAAGATGGGACAAAAAGGTCAGGAACATGGCAATTTAATAAAATACCCTGTGTGTGTGTGCGTGCGCGTGTGTGTGTGTGTGTGTGTGTGCGTGTGAACACGTGTGCATGCATGTCTTTAAGCTCGTGTATCTACATTTTAATTTGTGTGCACACATACATGTTTGAGTGTGTCTCTGCGTGTGTGTGTGTGTGTGTACGCACAGACGCATGCCCGCATATGTGTGTGATTGTCACATTGCGCTCTCATTCTCTCCATCTCCATAACAGTAGCTGCCAGAGCGCCACAGCCGAGGGAGATATATTTAGCATTTCATTAGGAAAACAGGGGCTGTCAATAAAATGTGTTAAGTGGAGTGGAATGAGCGTTGGGGAGCGACGGGCCTCGTTTGTTCCGATGTGAAGATGCCGCGCTCGTATCGACAGTTTGCTTTTCATGAGGCCGGGCCTGTCCCCCCCCCCCACCCCCCCCCCCCACCCCCCCCCCCACCCCTGCTAATCAATGTCTGTTAGGAGTCTTTTCTCCTGCCTGACTGAAAAATGAAAAATGCTGAGCCCAGAGCTTTAGTCTTCAGATGACAAACTCTCCACGGGAGAGTGGGATGCAGTGGGAGGAGAGAGGGAAGGATCAACAGGCAAGAGGGGCGCGGGGGTGGGGAGGGGGACGACAGTGTTTGGAAAGGTAAGGGAGAAGTGTGAGAGAGGAAGGGACCGGTTGAGAGGGAGGCTCAGGGAGGGCGAGAGGGCAGCTTCGGCTCGTTTGAACACTGTCTCGCAGAGCTCCGGCTCCAGGGGTCCTGTGGGTGTGACAGCTGTGGAAATTCATGGCCATTGATTTTGTAATTAGCGGAGTATCGACGGGATTGACGCCAGGCTGCTGACGGATTACATGGAAATTGTTTCTTCAAAGTTAGTTTTGCATTCCGCCCCTAACCTCCTTGAACACGGACCCACACACACATACAAAAAAATGTTCGCGCTCTCCCTGGCATCTACAAACACTCACACACAAGTATTATAAAGTACTCTTTCCCCCTCTCTTCCTCCCTCTCCCTCTCTCTCTCTCTCTTTTCAGACACACACACACACGCGTGCTTGCACAGCCAAACGAGGATCAGATCAGTATTAACATGAAGGTTTCAAATGAAGAGTGCTGGAACACATGTGCGGTCCACATAGCCTACTTAATTTCCCAAGATAGAAACGCAATTTACACAGAAGGCGACTGGTAAAAGAGACTTAATCAGTCAGTTAGGAACATAATTAGCCTTGTACTTTTCCTTTTTTCTGCCTCATTTACACGTTCATACTTCACTCTGCAACTTCGGAGACGCAAAGACAGATTTAATTCACTCAATCACTTCAATCAACCAACAATCTAGTGTGGCTTCGTTTCAGTAACACACACACACAAACTATTCCTTAAATTCAGTTCTCTCACAATTGACATCTTGTTGTGGAAATGATTATTTCCGGTACATCTATCATTCCGTGGATGGTGGATATTAAACACAAATGCTAGTAAATGCTGATTGTTACTCACATCACTGTGAGTCTGTGTAATGAAATTAGCTGAAAGGAAGCCAAGGTGCTTGTCCATTATACCGTATTCTCAGTCAGCCTGTCCTTTGGAGGACAAGCGTATTTTTTTTCCCCCCAACTTGTAGACTTATACATAGAGAGCAGTTTTTAATAAGTCTCAACTGGTTTTATTTTAGAGCCTATACATAAGGGGGCCAACTGCTCTTTCTTATGGAAATGAAGGCCATCTGCCGCCATCATTCAGCTGAACGATATCCTAGTAATGCAGCCATCTGAATTCATTAGCAGGGGGGATGTATGTGGTCCATGATACCAAAAGAAATGAATCTTTTTCCTGTCCCACTGTATATTTATACACCCCTACAGTACCTCTCCCTCTTCCTCTCTCTCTCTCTCTCTGTCTCTCTCTCTCTCTCCCTAGAGTCCTGGCCATGCATAGGCATTTATTTAAGGACCGTCATTAACCACTAACAAGACAAAACCTATCTCTGAAATTGCATATTTGCAAAGACAGGCTGCGGGATTTAAAGCCAGCTAGCGCCACTGCAGAAGGTCTTCTTGTACAGCAGTCGTAGATGTTACAGAAAACGGTCGTCTTGATTCTCATGTTTGGTTTGTTAACCACTTCAATCCTTATTTCCCTCAAATACCCCCTTAAGAAACTTCAGACTTCATACATATTCTGTATTTGCTGGTTGCAATACCGCAGCACTGAAGCTACATCACACTTATAATGAGTGAAATATTCAAACCCAAGATGCCATTGTTTTATGGCTGCAGCTTACAGCAAATATCTCTGTGTCTTGTGTGATCATTTTATAGACGTTTCCCTGTAATTCTGCAGGACATAATTGGTAGTTTTGGAAATCTTGGGATCTCTACTAGAATTTAAAATAAACCTCTATAAGTTTGAACAAAGCCTGGCGGCAAAACAGGGACTGGCAATGTGGAAGTGGT
Organism: Myripristis murdjan; assembly: GCF_902150065.1. Classification (NCBI taxonomy): domain Eukaryota; kingdom Metazoa; phylum Chordata; class Actinopteri; order Holocentriformes; family Holocentridae; genus Myripristis; species Myripristis murdjan. Next base: position 30,873,109 of record NC_044003.1, on the reverse strand, counting down.
TTTGAGCATCAAAGCAAACAATGTGACTATAATTTGGACATATCTGTGTAGTCTTAAAAATGTGCTATTGGGAAAATAAAACGTCTTTCTTCCTTCCTTCCTTCCATTCTTCCTGCCTATATTTTCCCCTCCTGCCTTCCTCCTCTCTTCCTTTTCCACTACCCCTCTCACTCCAGATTCCATGCATATAGAGGATATCGAGGCGGTGCAAAGGCTGCAGGATTCTCTCCATGAGGCTCTGCAGGACTTTGAGGGCTCCCAACACGCGGAGGACCCTCGGCGGGCGGGCAAGCTGCTAATGACCCTGCCTCTGCTCCGTCAGACCGCCGCCAAGGCCGTTCAGCACTTCTACAGCATCAAGATGCAGGGCAAAGTCCCCATGCACAAACTATTCCTGGAGATGTTGGAGGCCAAGGCTTGACAATTGGGCCCGATATTTGACGGACAGCTGCATCACCCAATCAAGGCGACAGCCAGCCATAAACACGAGGTGGTGTGCCAACTGGCAGTGAAAGGATGAAGCTCGGACTACTCGCTGATTTTAACACCTTCGAAACAGTACTAAACATAAAAATCATAGGGGAAACGAACAACAGTTTTAAAAGGATGAATATCAACCAGATTGATTGTGGGATCACGATAATGTATATAAAGATGTTGTGTACAGAAATCAGGCAACCGAGGTCTTGTTATAACCAGAGACCCATTGCTGTATATCACCTGAAGCTTCTGTGAAATTGTTTCTTATCTTATTTTCATCTCAAAATGGAAGTGTGTTAATATTAATGTCCTAACGAACTGTATGGCTATAAGGCCGCATCTGTTTTTTGGTTGTTTTTTTTTCTTCTTTCTTTCATATTTTCTAATCTCAGTTGTAAAAGCAATAGTCTCTAACTGGTCTACATATAATACGTGTACTGTATATTGTGTGAAATTGCACTGGGTTTGGGGAAGAATTGTTAGACATATTCTTATATTCATCATCAACCTCAAAGAAAGGGGCACCTGCCATGGGTATGTAAGATTCTCGATTTTCCTCGTAACATATTTACCTCGTAGTAGCTTCATTGACTCAGTGGTTATAGTCAACTTGGTGCTTACAGGAGGAAAGTGGTTGGCTGGTGACCGCAACTCACAAAGGGTTTGCACTAAACATCTGGTCTATAAATAATGTGGCAATAATGGGTATTGTCCTAGCAAGCTCTGTCTGGTAGTGTCTGTCAGTGGTTATTACCTTTAGAAGCTCTCTCCCACCCCTCACTGTGTGCTGAGTCTCCGTTCTGTTCAGTGTTCTCCGGAAAGGTTGGCACCTAAAAGGGCTGTAAGGCATACGTCCCAAATGAAGAGCTATATTCTCTGCTGCAAATTGTCGTGAAGATGATATCCTTTGTGGCTTTCCAGAAAGTACGTTTTTATAAGGGTGCGCAGGTTATATTTCCAAAATGTAAGTGTCTTTTTCCTCTTTTTTTCAATAGCCTTTTTGAATTGTTTTTGGTCAAAGGTCAGCACGCTGCAGCCAACAAAACTGTTTTGAGTGAAACTCATCAGAGTCCAGAGCCCTCATGCGTCTGAACACCTCTTTAAAGGATTTTTAAGATTGTGTGTGTGTGTGTGTGTGTGTGTGTGTGTGTGGACTACATGTTAAGTTAATGAGATAAAAGATGCTTTGAGAGAGGCTGCAAATTACCCCTTGGATTTCAAGAGATAGAAAAAAATTATGTTAAAATAGCCCTCATGCCTTAATGAGTGGTGGTGGCATTATTAGGGCTTAATTACTCTTTTTTGAGACAAGTTGCCATATTTGACCAAGTTTTTCACACTATACGAGGGTAAGAAATGGCCAAAACTGAAACATAGCATTCATAGCACTGCATTCATATGCAAATGTAACAAAAATGAAAATAATGAAAATAATTGAATAATAATTCCTCTCCCTCTTCACACCTGTTTTTCATTTAAGACATGACCTTTTTTGAAGCTTTTAAGATGTACGTCGTCCCTCTGCTAATAAGGTTTGCCAGTCAGAGAGTCAACATTGTTACTTAAGTTTCAGAGAATAAGTTGCATTACGCATGAGACTGAAATTTTCTTTTGCAGCTGAACACGTCAGTTTGTTGAGCACAGAATATAGCTCATTGTTGTTCTGTATCTTAAAGTGTTTTTTAGCTGATCTATCCTGGAGGTGCAAATAATTGGCAGTGAATGTACATTTCTGCGTCCACTGGCACTTAAACGCTCACTGAGGTGCACAAACTAACTTACTAAATCCAAACATGTATACCATAAATTATAGTAGAAGTTTAGAGTGTTAATGTCTATAAATCTGTACACCAATTGCCAAACTATTCAAAAGGAAGCAATCCGAATAATATGATACAAGTTATTAATTCTTAGTGAACAAAGTATTGGTAACCAGAGCAGGAACATATTATAAGGTCAAAATAATCCGCTGATAGATTAATCAGCTGCTCTTAGGATATTGTCCCTTGTGAACACTTTAAAGCGGTAGTGTCTTTAAAGTGTAAAGTGCCATTAGCTTCTCATCTACTAGAAGAAAACATAGATGAACCAGTATAAGGCCAAGCAAGCTGCAACTACAGACTTAGTCCAATTTCCCCACTTGAGAAGGTCCCCCACAGGACCAGACCTGAACCGCTATTGAGTCACTGTAATGCAATGCATAGATAATTATAACTCAATACAGTAGAGAATACAAGTCCCACGATGCACTTCTCAAGAAAAAAAAAAAAAAGAAAAAAGAAAACATATAACCAGCTAATTCATCCCCAGTTGAAATTAGGGATGCATCACCTCTGTACAGTAGCAAACCAAAGCATAGTGTCTTAAAGTACTCTCACAGTGAAAAGTAGTTGAGAATCTGAATGTGGGCTCCATGCAAGTAATGCCGACAAAAACTTAGAGAAGCGATAAATGTTGCGTTTTTCAGGCCTGCGAGTGAACCTGATTGTTGTTTTCCACACTGGAATTATGGAATGTTGTTTGTACTGACTCCATGGTTGGACCTTCATTCTGCTGAGCACCCAGCTGTCCATCCATTTTTCATTTTTTTTTTTTTTTTTTTAGACTTACACGTGTGATGACTACACATCGTGGCTAGCTTTTACATTTTTAATTTAGTCACTAGTTGCATTTGCTGCACATTTCCTTGTCAGTATGAGACACTGTTTTGGAAGTTGCCATGAAACAGTTGGTTGCAAAAGAAAGCGTGGACTTTCTTGTTGCTCCGACTTTTTAAAAAAAAATGTGCTCCGTTACTTGCTGTTGTGCTGGCCTTGCAAGTTATTTACAAAAGGCTTTTTTTGCAGCGGCCATTTTGACATGGTAAATACAGGTGTCACTAATGAGATTAATTAAGGGTGTGTTCTGTTTAAGTCTAAGGGAGCCAGGGCCCTGCTGTTGTTCATACTGGCTCACTGGGAAGCCTCTGCTACACTTGAATGGAATAGATCCGCCATTAATATGAGTAGTAACACCTGTGTTTACCTGCTAGATCATGTCAAAATGGCCGCTGTGAAAAAGCCTATTGTGTTGACATCCTAACTGAACCATAACTGAAAGAGATTTAAAAAAAAAAAAAAATGACCTTCCCACCTCTGATCAGAGTTAGTTAACACACCTCTTCTGCTCACTCTGACTGATGGCAGATAATTGTTTCCCAACTTTCCCTTCTCTCAAATTAATATAAGAAAATAAAAGGGAAAAATGCTTAATTTATTTTAAGAGGCTAAAATGGTTCGACTACATCCAATTAATTCTAATTGTCTCCTAAGCTGAAATTCTCAATAGAAATGGAGCAATTAAATTTCTGCTTTGGCTCTACCTTGGGGACAAGAGACATTTTATTTCGGTTGACAGCGGGGAGGGTTTGTCTAAACCTTTTTCAAAGGCGATTTCATGGGCGTCTGTAATAGTTTCACAACAGAATGATCACTGGGCTATGCAAGGCGAATAATGGCCACCTATGTACCTTGTGTTTGTGGAGCATCCGGCGGACATTTAGTTGTGCTTTGTTTACAACATGGATAAACAGTGCTGTACACTGCAAATGTATTGTGCATATTTCACCGTACTATACTGTAGCTGCTGTGACTTGGTATGTTATTGCACTTGTTATACTTTCATCTGGCCATTATTAGTATTAGCAGCATCAAGTGAAATTAAAAAAAACACCTGAACAGCTGCATAGTACTAACCACTGTATTCAATCAAAGGGTAATTACACAGGTGAGAGTAAGTCTGTTAATTTAAGATGACATATTCTCTCTCTTTTATTTCCTTCTTTTTTTTTCTTGTCTTTGTGCGTCTCACAATGCTGGAGCATACGCTTTGTGTTATTATGTACTTTGGTTATTGGCACAGCAGGACGTATACCAAGTGAAGTAGTCTAGACCCTATACCTCAATTCATATTTTGAAAATTACACTGGGTTTGGAAGCGGGCCATGGGTTCCTCTTGGGAATCAGTGGCACAGAAATAAAGTGACATCACTGACTGGGTATTAAAAAAAAATGTAGATGAACCTACTGCAATTGGGGAACACATTCCTCGGAGGAGAAAGCTGCTTATTCGCTGTTCCATTTGCGGACTTATGTTATCTCCGTGCACTCTGAGATGACGAGATTTACATAAAACATGGAGGAACCTCCCTGGCCATTCTGGTCCACCGTGTATAAAGGACCCAGCTAGGTATATGTACCATAGACATTTGATTACCCAAGAGGTTTCCTCCCCTCAAAAGCAATATGTTAGCAATTGTGATATATGAATCAAGTTAAAAGGGAGCTTTGGTTCATTTTAATTATGAACTTACCCTATGCTCGGAAAAGGACAGGGTAACTATGCACACACATTCAGTCCCGGGAAGACAAATGGAGTAATGTTAATATGATGGAGCTGGTGAGCAAAAAGCCAACCGACGGCTGGGTGATACCAGACAGTTTTTTTGTGGATTTTTCTTGTGTTTTGTTTGTTGTGTTCATGCCTACTGTACTCATGTGTAAATATATGCTTTTTTTGGAGTGAGTCCAATTTAACAGTGCACTGAATGTACAGTGACAATAAAAATCACATGGTTTATGTAATCGCTGCAAATGATTATTATTGTTTTTATGATTCAAAGAGTCTCATAAAAGATGACTATGGGAACAAGTATGATTAGGCACGCACCAGATTCACTGACGAGGCAAAATCAGCGTATTGCTGGTGTGAAGATTTTCAGGTTCTCACTTCAGCTGAAAGATTACATGCTCTGAAGTGGGCTGAGAAACTGGGTTTTATTTTTTTATTTAAAAAAAAAAAAATGAGCAGCAATTGAATAAACTCAAAAATGCAGGTAGGTCAAGAAAAAAAATAGCTGTTCTCCCTAGCTCCTAAAAGTTGACATTTTGAAAATACATCTGCCAGTGAGTTTATTATTGTTAAATGATTGTACATATTTCATATTATATCATTTATAATAGCTTGTGCTGATGCAATACTGCATTAAGCTCTTCTTTTTTATTACCGATTTCGGATATATTTGGGGATTCAGATTTTTTTTTTTTTTTTTTTTTTTTTTTGTGGAGAGTGGAGGAACCATGCAGCGTCTTTCATGTTGCCATTATCATGTTGCATGCTGAAGTACAGTAGCATCCATATCCAGTGTTACAGTAAGTCATTAGGTCATGTGCTCTTTGAGGGGAAACATGGGCTGGCCCTGATCCCTTACTGGGGATAAGAAATGTACAGTCAAACAATGCTTGGCATGACCACATGTGTGTGTGCACGCACGCGCATGTGTGTGTGTGTGTGTGTAGCAAGACAGTGCCTTGGGGTGTAATGGCATCCTCTTGCCCTGACTGTCAGTTGGTTAGCTGTCTACACAGTGTCCTGTTTGACCTTGCGTTGGCTACAACACTGGCTGAATGCACATCTGACACACTCCCTTCCTTTGTGGTGCAATCCTGTGGAAGTCATTTCATTTACTGGGCTTTCAACTTCAGCCAGCATGGGGGTTGGGGAGTAAGTCTATGTTTAATCAGCCTGCCACAAACCCTTCCCCCAAACAAAATCAGCGATGATGCTCAGCGAAAAAGATCTCTCTCAACAGATTGAATTAAACATATAAATGGGCCTGTCAAATTTTAATTTTTGCTTTATTCTCTTGTCACGGCTAAGCCCTCCACTGTTCCCATGTGATTGCTGTAAATGACAACTTTTATTTTTACTTGTGATTCCATTGTATTACACCATTACTGTCTACCAGTAGTTTATATATAGTTGATTCCTGTTGCAAGCCACTGTAAAGACATAACTGAGACATAAACAAATGCTTGTAAAGAAAATTAAAGGACCATACAAGTGATTTTTTTATGTTTAGCATAATATCTACAAAATGTATATACTTGACATTTCTGATAATCTTTACTTAAAGTAAGCAGCCGTATTTTAGAACTTCTATTCATTCCACTACAATGTGAAAATGAACTTTGAAACATTCTTCACACCAGTATTCCATCACCACAATAAAGTCGTTCACTGTTCTGTGGTTGATGAATGTTGCCAACTTTGTTAGCTGCAGAAGCAGAACATTATAAGGTAGGTGTTTCAACCAAAAATTCATATATTAAATCAACTGATTTGACTATATGTTGTGAAATTTTTAGCAAAATGGTTTGTTGCCATGTAAAATGTGGGCAAGTTGCATTAAACAGTCCAAACATTCAAAATCACAGGTATGGTCATTGAAGCAGAAAAATGCAGAGTGAGACAGCCGTTTGTCCCGTCAGCTTTTCAACTAATCATTGCAACTGTTTCCTCATTGAAATGAGAGCAATTTTTTCTGTGTTTCAGTCATGTCTGTGGAGAAGGGAATTAGAGCATGGCCCACTGTCCTCAGACTGACTTTCCATCTTATAAACCTTTTTTATTCTCCTTAAATCGTCAGCGGTTGTCAGGCCTATCTCTGCTCAGGGAGGGGCATCCACACTGCCATGCGGGAGCTTGTCAAGCAACCTTGTTGCCGCCTACCTCTTTCAGAAAATCTATGATCACACAGTTAGCGCAACCTTGTACTGTCACCAACGGGTTTAGCTCCACTACCACACTTTATGAGAGGATTATTCAATGGCTGAGGTGAAAGTCCACTGAGAATAGGTGCGTGAGGTGTCAGTCATGGTTAGCCGGAGTGCTGTTGTCTTAGACAATGTAACTAGCTGAAAGTGAGCAAAGGAGATAGGAAACCATCAATATGCTCCCTGTGTAAATTGAAGAAGGTCATGATTTATGGCTCCCAGCTACAGCACACATACATGCTGAATCTACTCTTTTTTTCCTTGCCTGGCTCAAGGACAGGTAAGGGTGCCTTTCTCCACAGCTCATCCCCACCATGCAGTCAGTGGCACTCAGTGATGGACACCCGTGGAAAGGGGGCTGCTGTGTTTTTTAACATGAGTTGAGCGCCATCTATAGGCAGCCGGATGCTGTGAGAGAGCTCAGCTGAGCCGTGGCACCTCCGGTTTGCAGTTGATCACAAAAGGAAGAAAGAAAGAAAGAAAGAAAGAAAGAAAGAAAGAAAGAAATGATTGGAAATATACATTTAAACAGTGCCCTCTGTGATTTTACCTGTGACTTTCTTCAACAGCCTCTTTCAGTTTTTTGTCACCTCATCAATCAGGCTGGACTCCTAGTCTCTTCTTACTGGGGCGCTCAGATAGAGAGGAGACAGCTGTGGGTTTTCTAAGGCCTCGCAACAGCTGCAAACCACGCATGGCATTGCATCTGTTCTAGGCTCGTCGCATTATGGTCTGTATCTCAAGTAATGCAAGTTACATTACAGTTCTTTGTGGGGTTCTCTCCGGTCTTACCCTATTAACCAGTGAGCAGATGGAAATTATATGGTGGTGGTGGTGGGGGGGGGTTAGGTCTGAAAATGGACTTGAAAGCACGGTGCTGTCACCAGTAGGCAGTTTAAAATAGGACATTTTCAATGCGGCCACATGAGACAAATCAAGACTCGGCCGTAAATTCATGCTAGGTGGCACAATGAATACAAGGAAGTGTTCTCTGAATCTTAAAGTTTATTATTTATTTGGATGATTTATTATGTCTGGGTGCCACTGACGCTGTTACTTTGCCTTTGGAGGGAGCCAGACATAACAAATGGAGCGCTCATTAGCATTTGACCTCTACATTATGCTTTGTTTACCTGCCTCTCTTCACCTCTATATCTCCTCAGACAAAATCAGGGCTTTCACAGAAGGCTCGGAGTGTGACACAGTTTTGTTACTGGGCGGTAAAGGTAAGTAGCACATTTGCATTTTGAAATTTCTCAAACAACTTGAGCATGCAGAAACAGGGGGTGGGGGTGGAAAAGATGCACGGCTCCTCGGGGACAGAGCCACTCCCAGACGCTGCCGTCGAGGCTCTTGAGTCCTGACAGCTGCCTCAGTCCCAGGAGATGCTAGAAAGAAGTATGAACAAAAGTTACAGTAAAGAGTCACTGACACATTCTGTTGTGATAAGCCTGTTATTGTGTTTGGGCTGCAGGTTGTTCACTGCTAATGGTAACAGACTTGTTCCTCTGCTGCTCTGTTGACTTCAGGTGTACAGTGCTGGCTCAGTGTCTGGTTGCAGAGTCATTTAAAAACAAGAGATTGTGCACTTTCAAGTGATGCAACAGTGGTTAAATAAATATTGTATTAAAAGGGTTTTTTTTGTTTTTTTTTTACTTGAACTTTTTTGGATGCCTGTGGCAGCATATTAGGGCCATTGTAGGGAGAGAGGAAAAATTACAGAGCTGAGGGAGGGCAAGTAATATTCAGAGAAAAAAAAAAAAAACTGTGAATATGTGCGTTGAAGTACTGCAGACACCACACCCCCCAGTCTGGTAATAAGGTGTGTGTGTGTGTGTGTGTGTGTGTGTGTGTGGGCAGGTGTATTTTTGTGGGTATATGCATATACCCACATATGTGCCATTACTTGTTGCAAATCTTTTTCTGTTATATATTTGACCCGTTTGCCCGTGATACCTGAGGATATTAATGTTGCAAAAAGAGCCTAAAATGATAAGACAAGACATCAACTGCCAAGTAAAACACTTTTGAATTTTTTTCGAATATTTTTAGAGCCAGGGGAGAGGAGCAAGCGGCAGCAGCTGCAGAGTGTGGTTGGTCCAACCTTGCAATGTGAAGCCATGTGATTCCTTGCCCAAAACGTAAAAGAAAAACTATTTTTCTGAGTTTTTTCTCAAAAATGTGTTACTTTATAATCTCAGAACTTTTAAGCCTTTGTCTCATATTTGTGAGTTTCTTTTCTTTTTATCACAGATTTATGACTTTAATCTTGGTCTGAGTGTTTTTTCTCCAAATATTCCCCTGGTCCCCTGGCTCCATAATTTTTTTCCCTACGATGGCGCTACTACAGAGATGGTTTGTTTCATTTATACTGTACATCCATGCCAGAATGGCTGAGAGACCTCTCAAAAAATAAAATAAAATACAATAAAAGCCTTCAAACATGTTTTACATGGCATTTAATGTCTTGTCTTTTTTGCAATTTTGCAATATTAATTCTTCTGGTATTATGCGCAGACAGGTCAAATATATAAAAGAAAAAGATTTGCAACAAGTAATGGCACTCAAGCATACATGCACAAAAATCTACCCACCCACCCACACACACACACACACACACACACACCTTATTTCCAGACTGGGGGGTGTGGCAAGTGGCTGTGTGCGCTGTAGTTAATTGCACAATGAGAAACTGTTCTCTAATTTATTTCTTGCCTGTCCATACAAGATTGATCATGAAAACCTCGTCATTCCACAGAACACAATTTTCATATTTAATGAGCATGACTCCAATACAATTACAGTAATTAGTCAAATCTCACTCACGGCCAATGGAGCTCACCACAATTATTAGTGGATCTTATTAATGATGTTGCACATGTGGCGCTCATAGGGTAATTGAGGGCATGTTTGGGTATGGGAACAGGGGTACTGGGGATTGGAAGGCAGTGGTGGTGACAGTCTGTTTTCTGTCTATTTTGGGCCCCGTGTTAAACGGAGGTCTGCTTGATGTTAACTTTGCGATGTTAGATTTGGTATTATACAGTGGAATCGATTTGACTGACAGCAACATGTCCAATTTTAGAGGCCGATTGGCTTTTGCTCAAGATTAAAATGGGTTAAGCTGAAATTTGCATAAATTAAGTGTACAACTTCTGAATTTCTGGATGATGCCAAAGGAATGGGCTGCTGAAAGAGACATCACTTCCTTGCTCCTTCAGTTGACCTGAGAGGCAAAAATAGTCCATGTTGTATTTTACAAGCTGCTTTAAATAATTGCATATCAGTTCACAGCATCACTGCTGTGCACTGGACCCAAGAGGATCACAAAAAAAGACAAAGGGAGAAGCCAGAGAGAGAGCCCATTTATTGTGAGTGATGATACTGCAGTCTCTGACATTTCGGAGGTTTGTGGAGCTCCTCTTTTCCAACTGATACTTATTAAACCCATACAGTTGTGGTGTATTTGCAACAAGAACATGCAGTAATAAGTGTCACATCTCCCTTGATGTATAATGAATCATTGTGTGAGAATATTACTTTTTTCTTTAGCTTTCAAAAGTACCTGCAGCAGTGATTTTCTTAAAGGATAGACTTTGAATTTGCAGCACAAACCCAATGGTCAGCGATGTTACAGCGATGTTGTCTCTCACAAATGTGGAGCCAAAACTAAACATTACTGCAATGCAAGAGCAGGCCAACATAGTTCATATCCTCAACTTGGGGGCTACAACTTCCGCTGTCTGTCATGTCTTTCTAACCAGTTGGTGTTGGGTCTGATCTTTATAAGGAACCAATGACTTTAATCAAAGAAAAGTGACTTAATGGCCTCTTATCCAATTAAGGGCAGTGTCACCGCTGAGTTAATGAGTGTGACACCGCAACAGAAAAACCCCTATTAACACAACATAATTAGCGGAACATAGTGGAATTAGAAAGTAGCAATGACAGTGCTTTGGTGTTTTTATAATTAAACGCTGGAAAAGACAACAATTAAGCCAGATCTTAAAACCCCCTCCCCGTTCAAACCAGAGAGGGCATGCATTGTTTAAAAAAAAAAAAAAAAAAAATGCTCTCGAGACTGCTGCTGTTGTGTGAGGTTTGAATTACAGCTCAAAGACAAGAGTGGAAAGTGACAGAGGTCATGCCAACAATGTGGGGCATTCACATTAAACCCTGTCAGGCATACACAGTCTAAACAGTTTCACGCCAGGTTTTGTTTTACAGTTTTCATTCTTTCAAACAGGATACCTCTGGGAGCAACTTTTCATCCCGGACTACTATTTCAGAAAGTAGCTTGTGTTTTGTCTCTGCTTTGAAAACTGTGTTCGAGCTATCACCAGCCATTCAGCTGATCAGTACGTTTTTCACTTGTTTGCCACATTAGTACATCACTAATAAGGCCTGCCCTCCAGTACACTGCAGCAGATGCATCTCACCAACACTTTTATTGTCTGATTGCAAACCTATAGTGTTTGATTGCATGATAAAGAAACAAAAAACACTCTATACTCATAACGATGGAAAAAGAAATGTCTGGCATGGTCTTCATTGGGCCGCCAGAGCTCAGTGTCAGTGCTAAGCAAAGTGTTGGTGGAATGCATCTCAGTCCCAACCAAATGATAGTTCTCTTCTGGAGGACAGGCCTTATTAGCAATGTGCTAATGTGACATTAATTGCTTTTACTTTTTCACTCCATTAAGTGGCTGCTATCTCTTTCAGGAGCCTGGCCAGATGGTTTATCGGCCCTGCTCCGGCAGTGGTGTTGCTAATGGACTAAAGCGCGGGGCTGTAAAATAACGTCGGCAATGGGGAAACCACCAGAAATGCCCATTGCACTAATTGAAAAGTAATTGTGGAGGTACAGAGCACCTGTCACACTGTGAAAAGCAGAGTCACCACGCTCACATTATGGACACCTGAGTTGAAAAGGTGGCTTGTTGTTCTTGCTGCACACGTAAAACGGGAGCACAGGCTAATAATGATGATTTAATAGAAATGGTGAGTCAGATTTGATTCCCAGAGCTGGGGTTTTGGCTGAATTTTAGTACCTTTGTTAGAGTTTAAGAGCAATGAACTGTAGTTGTTATCCAGAATTAATGTTATGCATATGTTTTTTCATTTCAAGATGATTCCAAAGATCAAAAATTGAGTTTGCATATGTCCGTAATTGATCTCTTATGCAGTTCCTGTTTCTGTATTTATGTAAATGTATTTATGTGCGCAGTGCTGTTCCCGCTCTAACTCTCCATGTCTACTGTATATTGCTTGCTTCCATTCCAATAATGTGAACTGTGGTTGGATTGTGTCCAGACTACATAAAATTCTAATCATATTGCACATCTGACCATGTTATATATCTGGTTCTGAAGGTCCAGTGCCAATGAGAAAAATACTGTTTTTGCTCGTTCACATCTGGAGTGATCAAATGATAAAAGCTCCATTTAATAAACTACAAATGTAACCCAAAACCAAAGCCTCTAAATTCTCGTTCACTAAAATATCGACTTGAAAAAGGGAGAAGGGGACACTGGATGGAAGAGAATGGCTGACATGTTCCAGACCTCTGACCTCAGATAGATGAAATCTCTTTGTTTGGAGTATTTTTAGGGTTTTGTTAACAAGAAGAGGCGAGTCTGCATTCAAAATATTGGCAGCCATTAACTATATGTTGTAAGCAAGGCCAGCTGCTTTGAGAAGTAAAGCCAAGACCAGGGTCAAATGCTAAATAACATGAAAATGGCACTACAGGACACCCAGGGGAAGCCTCTTGTTTTCTCTGCTCGCTCTCCTCTTTCTGTCTTGACTCTCCCATTCAAGCCCCCTCTCCTCTTTCCCCTACCTTGATGCCAAACCTCCATGACCTAGGCCAAGATCAATAGCACAGTTTAAAGAGGATGGACTGTGTAAATAGAGACGATAGATCCTGCCGATGAGTATGCCTTGACCACTGATGGCCTCTGACTGGTGCGGCAGGATTTGATCGAGTCCAATAGTGATGGCTGTCAATACATTAGGCAGAGAGGACGCTGGGATGGAGATCTTGAAACGTGTGTGTGCAGGGGCCAGAAGATGAGGGTCGGCTTTGGGATCATTTTTCATTTTAGTGTTAAAAAATGTAAACAGGCATTGGCCATTGAGCATCCCATGTCTGAGAGATTCAGGCATTCTCTGTGTGCGTTCACATGACACCATGGAGGAAAAAGGAAAGCAATATATTTTAATGACAGATTTTTTTTTTTTTTTTTTTTTTTTTAAGAAAACAATTTGCAATGTGAAATCTCCTCGGCCACAAGCATAATTGGTCTTTCATGTCAAACTAAAGTCAATGTAAAGGTGAATTTGAAGTTCAGGCTTTACCTAAAGAATGCTGGTTTTTACATATAGTTCACTTGGATGCAGATTAATGCATAGGCTTTAATGGAATGTATATATCATCCAATTGACAATGACATTTTCACTATTGCCACCAAATGTTTGTCGTTGATCACTGTTACATTTGTACTATATGTGCACTTTTTCTAATGGAGATGGGCATGTGCAGTTGATGGATGAAGGTGCTGGATGTGTTTTTTTCTGCTTCTGTGTTGCAGTGATTTTATACTGCAGACACTGTGATGTCAAGGCAAATTTCCCTCTGGGACAAAATAGTCAATCTATCTTATCTTAAAAATGGATTTCATATTATTTTGTGTATTAGCGTTACAGGAAAGCCAGTCTGAAGTGTGAAAATACTGTTCTTACAGGTGACAACATAAGATGCACTATAGATTATGCATCAGGGTGCATTAACTGCATAAAACCTGGTTACTGTGCATTTTCAAAAGCAATTCCTCTTTACAGCGGTTTTTAACAGACCTCAGGTATGATTATTTTTATAGTTTACAGCTTCCTCGTTGGATGTTGTAACATTTACCATGCCCGTCCCTTGGCAGACAGCTTCTAACCTTCAGGTGCTTTTTGTAAACTGGCACTCAGAGCGACAAAGCTGGGCACCAAATGGGCTCATTTGAAAATTCAGAGCACTCTGTGAAGCTTCCTGTTCATATAATCAATGTCACCCTTTCCGAATGTTTTGACCTGAGAGGAAGGCGCAGCAGAGCATTTTAATGACAGCGCAATGACATCAAGTTGACCCACCAATTGATTGTTTTGTTTTTTTTTATAAACAATTTCATAATTAAAATTAAGTGCAGAAAACAAACGTAGCTGTCTGGTTATTGTTCACGAACTAGCCACCACTGCTTATTGTGAATAAACCTCAGTTCAGAACTCGTCACAGAGCTGTAATTTTTGAAGGTTTATTTATCATTAGCATTATCAAATGTGTCACTCACAATAATTTGACAGAATCTTCTTCTCCTCATTATTTCTGCAATCTAAACATATTCTTAAGTCACTCAAACATCAAGCAATATTTGAGCATAGGTGCTGGATGGTGCACCTTTCAATGTCAGATGAGCTATTCCAAGACCATACAGACATAGTTGTTAAGAAAGTGAAAATGTTTTATAAAATAAAATTTTACTAAATTTAACTAATAAACTAAAATCAAATAAAATAAATGGTTTGGTTTAATTTACCAAATTACTTAAAAGTGCAAGAAATGACTCCATATGAAGGGTTCAGCTAAGGGTTTAAGCTATGCTGGTGTGTGAAAAACTGTTAAAACACTACATAATGGTTGTGATGTGATTTTTTATACATTTGTCATTAGCATGAACAAGATTTTGTACAGCTGTAGACGACATCTAGGCTCTAGTCAGGATTCTCTCTGTGCTTTTCAACTCTGTGCATATCAAACATCATACTTTTATATGCAGAATGTGTTATTCATAATTCTGCTTATCTCACATGTGTGACAGATCACATTTTAGTCTATATGCAGTACCAAGCCATTACTGCCTCTTTAAGTTATATGTAACAACACAATCTGTTGAACCCCCAGCCGGCCAGCTGCTCGTATTAATCAAAAAGCCTGCTTCCCTTTATGACACAAAGCAAATAGTCATAAATGCTGCTATCGGCCTTTCTAATAGCGTGGACATTGCAATCAGATTCATGGTGGCATAAACTATTACATTTCATTTTTATCATATCGAACAATCACCTCTTTTTCATGAGGATCGTTTGTAACCGGTGGACAGCTTGTTGCGTAATGAAATTCCAGGCGGACTATCGGCTTGAGGGATCTCCCACTCTGTTTACTTACATTTACATATATTTATGTGCATTTGCTTCTCAACAACAGGCAAGCAGGCATGATGAATGTATGGTTACGGCCCTGCTGGGACGAGCGGCTCCCTGCACAGTGTGTTGGAGGTCGGGAAAGTTGCAGCTGTACTGTGAAGTGTGGAGTGCCTCAGTCTGCTCAACATCTCATTACACACTGTCTCTGCACTGACAAATAAAGGCTTTAAAAACTTTTTCTTTCCTACAAATAATGTATCCATTACAATATTGCTTGACGATATCTTGCCTTCTGTTTTAAAATTAATGTCACTGCAAAAACTTTGAAATCATAAGCTGCAGTGGCCCAAAAGTAAATACATATATGGCACATGTGTGCTCATAAATGTAAAAAGCAAACATGATGTTATTATATAGTTAATCAAGGATGTCTGTTTGTATCCGTTTGAAAGACACTGCTCTTTGCAATAAAATGTGTAGAAATTTCAGAGACCCCTGGATTGTATACTCCCCCTTTAATTTGGAACACTTTGATTAATTAATTAATATTCCTCTCTCAAGGTCTTTTTATAAACCTCATCATTAATAAAAGCAGACATTCAATTAGCACCCAAATCTTGATTGCCAATTTTGTTATAACAGTCCCCTGTTCTATGCTTTTTTTTTGGTTCGTTATAGCTGGAAGTATGGTGTGGGTAGGAAGAATTAACTAATTTCATTAATCTAATTGTCATCGCTTTCAACCATCCCACTAATAAGTACAAATTAATATGATTAATCAATTTGACGACATAAACTCATTCAATTACAGTTTTTCAAAGGCAAGTGGGTGTGTTGGGGTGATAGGGAGGTGCTGCGTGTGAAGGGAGGTGGGCAGTGCAGCGGCTTGCTCTGTGGAGGATCCAGCCCACAAAATTGAAGTAAAGTCGAGCAATTAGTCATTGTGAATGATAAATAAATGGAGATGAAATGTGGGGGGCAGATACCCCACTGACTACAGTTTCTTTTGATTCAATTAAATCTGCTCAGTCCTAGAATTGAACAAAACCATGAAAGACGATTGGCTGTTATTGTTCTCCCTCCACTCCATCCCTGTTTCTTACACTTATTTTAGGGAGGGACAAGCGATCTGCAGAGGGAGATAAAAGGTCAGCAGTAGATGCCACATACAAGTGCTATTCATTGTCTGAAAGCTGGGAGCCTGAAGATTGACTTGTGATGCTGCTCAGCTCTGTGCATCAACTTTTTCTAGTCATAAATCTGTTAAAAACATTGCGTTTTTAGGCGGCAATTCAAATTTTGAATTTGGGTTACTGGTTTAACACATCATGACAGAAGTATATGATGGCCATTCCCATGCCTAGTTATGTCTCATAAATTGCTGTAGCAATTTTTGAGTGTGTACCACTTGGGTGCATAATTTAAGCATTTGTGACCACTCAAGAACTGATAAGAATGGTCAAAAGTCCCTCCAAAATATCACATTGAGACACCAAGACCTTGAGGGACACGATAGAAAAAAATCATGCTTTGATTTGGTGTCAAAAACATTTCACATTTGGAGATTTCTGTGATGAAATGAGGCATTTTTCGCCAATTGGATATTGAGCATTCTGTTATGGAAATATCTCAGAAACTCCCCCTTACTGTCAATCCACCTGGAAAAGCAGACATCCTCTGAACGGCCTCGCTCTCTAGTTTGTGGCTGTAAAGTTTCATGAGGCTACAATTATCCTAGAGGTCACAATAGGTCATTTTATATTTTTTTTTTAAAAAATGGTCTTACAGGGTCTAACATCATCAAACATGAATCTCAGCTTTCCACTCAAAGCCAGTTGATGCAACTCCAGGACTGTTTAGGCTCCAGTCTGCACAAACACACCATTTTACAACAGACCACAAGAACACATTTGGGCTGCATGGTTTGTAGCCCAAACTGCATGGGATTAGCATGAGGTGGGCGTGCCTGCAAAGGGGAGAGCCGTGGACACTGGAGTTTAAGAGGTTAAGTGAGTTTAGATTGGGATCAAGGGCTGATAGTAAAAACCTGAACCCTCAGTTGAGGAAATTTTTGCTTTTACATGTGATTTAGTGCATAAATGTCCTTTACATTACATTACATTACATGGAGAAACAACAATGGAGGAAGTGTAACAACATCTAGTTTCACATTGTGTTTCTAATTTCTACTAGATGCAGTGGTTAAACTGAACTCAACTGCCTCAGCAACATTTGGAGTTATTTCAATGCTCAGCTGAGAGCCACAGGCTTGTAAAATATTTATCATGTAGACTTAAATGTAAACAAAAATGTAAAAAATGTTTGTTCTTTAATATCAATGTGTCCATGTATTTCCATATGTTATCTATGTGCATAGCATTTTCCATCCAGTCCTAAAAAGGTCGCTGTTCTCCTTGTGTTTCTACTGTAATTGTTGTAATTCAAGTTAGACTCCTGGCTCTACCTTCAAGGAGTCTGAGCTGTAGATTGATGGGCCTGAGCAGCTCCAGGGATCTTATTTGTATATTTCACAGCTACTCTAGTGAGAGGAGATGTGCTGGCACAGCGATATGTGTGATGCCCTTTAATGTGCTCTATCTTATCAAGCCAGCATCGCCCTATTCAAACCAGCGTTTGATTGAGCAGTGTGATGTTGTTTAGGTTTTACATTGGGAATAGTTTTTAGAGGCACCCTTCTCTAATTTGTGAAGTGGGGTATTATAGAGGAGACAATTAGACCCGGGTTCGATTGGTGTATAGAAGCTTGGATGCTGACAGTCAAGAGAAGGCTTTCAAATGTCATACCAATTAATCTATCCAGCCATCAAACAATATTCTGGAAACAAAGTCAGGGGGGGCGATCAATCCGCATCACTTTTCCCCTCACCGGGTTATGGGAAAATTGATTTGTCAAACAAAGCATTTTGGAAGCAGCGCATGGACTTGTTCGGGATCCATTAGCCTCCATTGAGCATTTTGTTTAACATAGGATTTTCATCACAGAGAAAATGCAGTGTCCTCAATATTGTGAGCTACAACTTTACGATTTCTGATTTCTTTGTTCTCGCTTTAGATAGCTTCAGAAAACTGCTGATCGAGATCGAAAAGGGCTGACTTCTAATGTGTTTAATTAGAGACGTTAGGCTTTAGGTATATTTATCACAAACTAGCAACACTATATTATTTCGGCCTGTCCCCACTGTTCTCGTCCATAAATGTTTCCTTCCTGTAGTAAAATGTTGTACTAGGTCAAGAAACACTTAAAACTTTATTCCTCATTTTATGCATTTCATTTATATACCACATAAATGTACAGTATATTGTGTAGGCTAATGATGCAGTGAACAATCAATCTCACCCCTCCCACTCAGAAAGCACAAGGCATTAGTCCCCAGTATCAGTATTATTGTACACTGTGGGGCTATCCTGCCATCCTATACAGCGTGGCTGCCTTAAGCTGGATCATGCAATTCCCTGTACAGTGTATTGTTCTAAGGCAGAACTGTATCACATTGTGCCCGTCATGCTGTTTTAGAGGGGAGAGAGCTTCCTCTATGGGATTTCTCCCACCCCCATCCCCTGATAATGTATCTCTCCCTAAAGGCTAGGCCTCCGTGACCTTGTCTTATTCAGCGAGGGCGTCTTGAGCGAAAGAACTGAATCCTGAATGGGCCATTTCCCCTCTTTTAACACCCCTTTAATGTCATCAGTGAAATATGAAGTCATTAGGCGATATTAAAACACTGCTGACAAACTAATTAACGGGAGACATTAAACAGGACGGGCTTGATTAATCCGCTTTAACGATTCTTTTTAAGTGGTTCTGGTCAAAATTAATACAGATTTACTGGTGATCTTAAGAAAAAAATACTCTTATGTGTATCAGACCTCAAGGGCAATCTAAAGTCACTGGCCTTTTGCCTCCCAGTGTGTTCCCTGCCATGTTGCTCCAGTTCAGAACTCCCACAGCTGCTCACTGGCTGGACTGACAGCATGCCTCTATAGCTGATGTGGACACACACGGTCCAAAAATATTCTCTGGACTGCTTGGATTTTTATATTTCATTATGTTACAGTTATTATATCAGTTCATTTCATTGTAAATATCATATTACTGTTTTAAAATCAAACCGTGGGAATAATAAATGATCATAATTCTCCGATATAGGCCTACTGCAGCATGACAATTGTATGTGAAAGCAACTGGAAGCTATTATTATTATAATTATAATAATAATTATTATTATTATTATTATTATTATTATTATTATTATTGTTGTTGTTGTTGTTGTTGTTGTTGTTGTTGTTGTTGTTACAGCTGTGAGGGTTTTACAGGTTCCGCTTGGGCCGAAATTTCTTTATAAATGTCTCCCTCTTGTGGAAGTTGTGGAAAACACAGCAACACACTCAGAGCTGCATCCAGGCGCTGATCCAGGGTCTGCTGCTGGGGCCAACAAATCATGATGTAACCATGAAAACACTGGCTCATACTCCTCATATGACCACCCACAGAAACAATAGGACTTAGATTTTCGTTTTCATTTGCCAACCTTAAGATTTTTACTTTTAGATGTGTGGGATAAAGGCTGGGGACTGTACATTCACGTAATATTGTATACGTGTGTGTGTGTGTGTGTGTGTGTGTGTGTGTGTACACATATATATATAGAGAGAGAGAGAGAGAGAGAGAGAGAGAGAGAGAGAAACCGGATGCGGTGCCATGACGCCTTGTGACGTATTTCCGCGTCTCGGGCCCGTGCGTGCACGCTACTGTAGCGGTAGCCATTGAACATAATCATAATTTTCTAGGCGCTTTGTAACGTAATTTCCTCCTTTATGGGGGTAACTGTTGCCTAATACAGTGGTCATATATATAGAATCTTTATTTGTATGCACTGTGAAAGCGTTCTGTGATGAAACTGTCTGAAAACGCTTCGCCTTGATAAAAGGTAGGTCGACGTTAGCCAGCTAACATTAGCTGTGATAGCGACACCGGGCCTTCCGTATGTGAGCACAAAGGCCGTGATACACCGCCGTTCCCAAGCATGTATCCCACATGGGGAAACTATGGTGGCCATCAGTCTCAAAACTTTGGGGGTCCTGGACCCCGAAAGCAGCCGGTCGGAGGTCAGGCCGCTCCAGTTGGTGGGTTCGGCGGCTACGAGGCCCCAGGGAGCGGCTCCCTCTTCTCCAGCCTGCAGGAGCAGCATCTCCAGCAGATGCAGCAGCTGCAGATGCTGCACCAGAAACAGCTCCAGTCGGTGCTGCATCACAACACTCCTGCAAATACATACGGCAGTGGTGCCGGAGGAGGATATTCAGGATCATCGTGGCAGCCGGAAGGAGCTGGACATGTAGGCAGCTCTTATGATCCACAGTCATACTATGACCAAACCGAGGCTCAGTCCAGCCGGGGCCCACAGGGTCCTCCGCAGGATCAGCCTCAGCCTCAGCCTCAGCCCCAGCCTCAGCCCCAGCCCCAGCCCCAGCCTCCTCCTCCGCAGCCCAAGGAGGCACAGCCAAAGCCTCCGCCGCCAGAACCGCCGGCACTGAAGACCGTCCAGAATAACGGTGCTCCTAAAACAAAAGAGGTAAACAAGAACGATTCCTCCACGCCAGGGGACGAAAAATCCAATTTTGCGTCTGTATCTTTGCAGGTAATATCTTGCAACTGCTTCCTGTTTCATGTGGTGTAGAGGGCGATCACAAAGCGCTCCGCTCACACAATTTTCCCAGCATTATTGGTTGTTCTACCCATAGCTTATACTTCAGTGATTTGCCAGTGATCAGGCAGGCGGCTGTTGTAGTTTTTTCTCATTGTTCCTGTTAGTATGATGTAAGACAGTATGCTGATGTTCTGAATAATACAGGAATATGGTGTGCATGTAAACGTGCTCAGTGATTTCCAAACCAGTCCTCCAGGACCCCCTGCCCTGCAGGTTTTTGTTCCAGCTGTAGTCTTGCACACCTGACCCAATTAAAGCATGCACACCCTGTTCAGGTAAATCTGCTCCAATCAATCAGCATGCAGCGCTTAAATGGAGTGAGTGATCAGAGCTGAAACAAAAACCTGCAGGACAGGGTGGTTTGGGAACCACTGATCTTAGAGAAGATCAACACCAAAAGTGATTTTCTCCTCAAGGCGACATGACAGGAGCTTTGACGTCCTCATTATTCTTAAAATCTGTTGAACAAGGGTAAAAGTCAATCTGTCTTTCAAAGTTATTGGACTAACTTGCTAAACCTGCTCTGTGGAATCCCCACACACAGGTGTGTCCCTGTGTTGGTCAGTGTAGCTACATATCCATCATTATCATTATTCAAGCCCAGCACCAGGGGGGTGAAATCATGTGCCGTGGATACCCAAGGCCCTGTCTCCACCTGGTATTAAAATGTGGTTTTGGTGCTCTGATCACAAGTGGACAGCTCTCAGTGTGTCCGTTCACATTAGAATGCATGTCCACATGCATCTCGCCTGCCCACTTGTGATCGGATCAAATGTTCCCACTCAGTAGGCAGAGAGACATTTATCATTTCCATTTGTGATTTCCATGAGCAATCAAATAAAGAAGCACTGTGGATGTATTTGTGCTGTTGACATGTGTACTCAGTGCTGTCCACTTTGGATCAGATCACAAAGAACTCATGCTAACACCATGTTAGCATAAACTAGCATAAAACCATGTTAGCATAAACTAAACAGGCTTGCATTTCAGTCAAAGATGGCACCAGCTGATTTCACTGAGGAGCACACCAGTCTATTTACTATTGTTGTAAACCAGAGGATCAAGTTTGTATGATTATTATCATGCAACTTGATATCAAAAATGAGGTTGTAATAGTTTTGCCTTGTTCATTCTTTTTTATTTTCATTTTGATTTTTTTTTTTTTTTTTTTTTTTTTTTTTTTTTCAATTTCAGTTCAGTTTGAAATTTTAACAGTTTAAAGCAGGTTTGCTAGTTTGGGTTTTGTTTAATGAAAATGCTAATTTCTAGTTTAGTTTTTTTTTTGTTTCAGTGTTAGATTTATTCTTTTTTTTTTTTTTTTAACATTTCTGATTCATTTAACAGTCACAGTCGAGAGACAGGAAAGACAGGAGAGAGAGAAGGGATGACCTGCAGCAAATGTCTTGAGGTTAGATTTGAACTGAGGACGCTGTGTTCAGAACTCAGCCTTAACAAGTGGTATGTGCTCTTGTCCTGTCAGAAAAGTATTGTGTAATATAACCTCATCAAAACATCATACCATTTAAAAAAAACTGTTCTGGCGAAACAATCACAAGAGCATGTTTTACATTAAAAAACAAAACTCAATGACAGTATAGCTTGCTGCATCAAAATGTTAACTAAAATTTACTGTATGTGACTGTGCAAGACTGAATAGAAGATTTTCTGATCAGATTTTCACAGATTTTTCACTCCCTATTGCAGTATATTCCCAGTGCATTTTTAAGAGAATGTGTCTTGTTGTGTTTGTATTGTAATGTTGCAATGTCCAGTAACTTCCTTGAAACACACACACACCTCTTTGACTCCTCCTTCTGAGTTGACTGTGGAGGTCTATGACTTTTACTCCTCAAGTTTCAGAGGGCAGTCCTAGATTTTCAGTTTAGGGGAAAATGTGCTTACCAAAGACCATTTTTCTGAGATTGTTAGAGAAATGAAGTAATGTAAAGCAAGTAATGTAAACACCGGGGAGAACTTCACATGCTGACAAGATTGAATAGAATGGAAAGATGGGAACATCCATCAACAGTTACAGAACATTACTGAGCAAAAAGATTTAGCTACTAGTAAAACCAGTGTGTTCAGTACTTCATGGCGCCCTGAGCAGAATTTGATCTGGGGGGCCCCTCAGCGCCACCGATACCATTGGCTGTTGTCAGTGCTTGATAATTGGCACACCTACTGTAAATGTAACACACACTTGATCAAGTTTATTTGTTGTACCTGTGTTGCTTACAACATACCAGTTTTAACATGGCATGTTTTTAATCTGAAAAGGTAGCAAACTCACAAGAGTGGTCTGGTGTTAATTTGCACTATAATATTCAAAGTTATACAATAAGTGACATACTGAATGTGGTGGATTCAAAAGTAACAAAACAAACTAGCAGACTGTGTTTACTGTAAACAAATTAACCACTTTAATTCCATTTTGTTTACACAATTTGCAACACGCAACAGTTCAGAGCAACAATTAAATATTAATCAAATTCCTTCGATAAATAGTTCCTCCCTCAGTAGTTTCCTTTTTAAATAAAAAAAAGTTGACTTGTGATTACATAATAAATAACAGTAATGGTCTCATAAGGTTATATTCTTTCATCAGGGCCACATCAGTGTGGCCTTCAGTTCTGGAATGGAGCTGCAGTCCTTTGTCTCCTCCAGCTCCTGGACTTGTTTTTGTAGCTCCGTCTACACCTGGAGAGGAAATGCAGAAAAGGGCCAAATCAGTATGTTTGTATCTACGTCTGCCTTCTAGCCTTTGACTCAGCAACTAAAAGCCAGTCCAACATTTACTCCTGTCTTGCGTCTTGCTCAGTCACTCTGGTTTCATATTCCTTCTTCCAGCACCACCTTCAGGTTTCTTGGGCCCTGCCATGATTCCTATACTGAGAACAGCTAGTCAGCTAGCTGGACACAGTTGCTGCTGGTGCCGCAGTGTCATTAAATACGTCCTGCCCCGACCCGCTCCACCAGACTTCCACAGTGCAGCAGCAGGCTTTCAGGGTGCATAGTGGCCATGACAGAGGCACCATGCTGCTCATGACATGTCAATGTAGCATTAAAATGATGTTGAAGCTGGTATT
Source organism: Myripristis murdjan (assembly GCF_902150065.1). Classification (NCBI taxonomy): domain Eukaryota; kingdom Metazoa; phylum Chordata; class Actinopteri; order Holocentriformes; family Holocentridae; genus Myripristis; species Myripristis murdjan. The sequence continues at coordinate 30,849,034 of NC_044003.1, read as the reverse complement.
TTGAAGCAAAATTTGACATAGTGTTGCTTTAACGTTGAAACATCTCACGTGCTTTTGGGGGTCTTCTAGTGATCACAGGGCCCTAAGCAGGCACTAAGTTCACTTGTGCTTTGGGCTCTGACTTGGGCTGTCAGAATTTATAAAGACCACATGAAAAAACACATTTGGTTTTGCTAAAAAAAAACAACAACAAAAAACTTATTGTCAGCACTGCAGCAGTTGCTGGAATTCCCTCTTTCCCAAACTAGTGAAGTAATCAACCAAATTGAGAAAACATATATATTGGTATTAACCTCAATGTCTCTGGCACATTAGAAAGGTGCTCTACAGATTAGCCATCTGACATTAATGTTTGGAAATGTAAATGCCACTCTAAAATATGCCTTCATATGCCGACAGTGAGTTAGGATTTGGAAAAGGACGTATTAGAATTTGGCAGTTTCTTTTCAGAGAAGTGCTAGGCTAAGTCAGATTGTATGATTGATTGTGTTTGCATTGTCTGATGAAAGACTGTTGTGATGCTGGACTCGTGGACACCACTGCGCTACCTGTAGATTTGCTTGGCAGTTTTGCTGTAAAATGAATGAATCATTGTCTCACTCTTTCAATCATGCCTTCCCCCTTGATTGGTTACATCTAGACTTTCATAACACTTAATGCTACTTCTTAGTTGAATGGAGAGTACATGGCACCTTGCCATTTACATCAGTCCATGTCATCTATGAGTCGCAGGTCGTGGTCTGCCTTTAGTTTGACCTTCTTCAACAGAAATCTTGAACGTACATTGTAGGAAACTCTGGTAAACTCTGTTTTCAACTGGACGTCATTGTTGCTGTTCATGTGACGTTTGTTACACCACTAATCCAAAGCTTTGTAGTGTTTATTTTAACCCACAGGTGATATGATTCAGTGATTGAGTGTGTTTGGCTTGTGAATTGCATAACACAATAATTTTTCTGTATTTCCATTCAGTGCTTTACTGTCAGCATTAATTATTTGTCATCTTCAAGCGAAAGAAAACAAAACAGTCTTTGATGTGGTCTAATTAATTTTCTTGACATTATTTCATTCAGGAGCAACAGCAGTACTGGTACCAACAGCACCTTCAGAATCTACAGAAGTTGAAGCATGACAAGGCCAAACAGAGTAACAAAGAGGGAAATAATCCTGTGCCACCGCCGATGCCATCTCAGAGCCAGCCGGTTCCCCCTCCCCCATTGGAACCCCCGAAAAATGCTCCTCCTCCACCCCCACCAAAAGAAGAGCCCCCAGCACCACCTCCACCACCTGATGAGGTGAGCATGCCTGTTGCTATTTTGACATGTTTGTGTGGTTGTCAGTGATGCAAGCCTGTCATCTTTTGTTAATAATTGTCCTTTGTACTCCCTAAATGGGCTACTCAAGCAAGTTGTAAAACTGTTTTTTTTTTTAAAAAAAAGTGTTTGTATGGAGGGTGCATGGATGCTGTGGTCACACACAGTATTTTATTCTCAGCTGCCTCATCTTCTGTTACACCAAATGCTGTTGGAAGCATCCTTTAAATGCTGAGAAAGCTAACACTCCAAAAAGGTGTATAAAACTGCTTTTCTTTAAGTAGAAACAGGGTAAGCTTTTCTGAAAGAACATAGAAAAGAATATTGTTGCATCAGGCCATGTCCACATTTGAAAATGCATCTTTTTTTTCTTCATTTTGGCCTTCCATTCACAATAAGCTGTCATTTTTCACACCAGAAATGGGGCTTTTTGCAGATGCTCTCCAAAGTGTTTGAATATGAAAGTGCCATACTGGAGCTGTACTTCAGTAGGGGAAAACACAGGTTTTTGAAAATGCCATGTAGTATTGTTTTGACTTAGGCTATGGCTTAGTATTGTCATGATAATTACGGGACAGCAGTCTTTTTGGAAAACAGTCTGATAACACTAGTGTGTTGTAATATGGATGGAACACAAAATCAGCATTTTCAGATTTACTTGGGATAGTGTTCGCATGGCCTTAGTTACAAGTTGACCTCAGGTTTTTGTCATTCGTGCATGTTGGCTGCAAAAATATCTGCCACCTATGCATTACAGACTGCAAAGTTGTTGACCAAGAATTACAGAGAATATTTTCCTCTTGTCTTGCCTTGTTTCTTTATACAGCCGGACACCCCCCAGGACCCAGAGGAGGCTGCCCGACTGCAGCAACTACAGGCTGCAGCAGCACAGTGGCAGCAGGTGCAGCAGCAGAGGGCAGGCATACAATATCAGGCTCTCATGCAACAGCATGAAAAGCTACAGCAGATCCTGGAACAGTACCAACAGTTGATTCAGCAGCCAGCAAATCTACAGGTAGCTCAGTGGTGTCTTCTTTGATACAATCTGACAGATAGTAGCTATTAATTATCTCCATTAACAAGTTTGCACGGGGGTTATGCTTTCACTCTGGTCCGTTTGTCTGTTAGCAGGGTGTCTCAGAAAGCTGAAAAGGATTTGCACAAAACTCTGTAGAAAGGTAGAGGAGGAGCTGGTTAGTTTTACACACAAACTGGCCAAAGCATGCGCATGGTTTCCTGTTAAGAGACATATAACTTAACGAAGGGTTAACGAGCGGTTAACAAAGTACCGCAAAACCTTGTGGAAAGATTTATCATAGGACAAGAAACAATTACAAAACCATCATTTTTTGTTTGTTTGTTTGGGGTATGGGGAGGTTATGTGTTATTTGTGACATGTTATATGTTGCCCTTACACACAGTAATCAGCACTGTGTCCAGTGGAAACTTAATTGCTCATTTACCATAGAAATATTCCACTCTTTCATCTGCACCCACGTTAACACTCTGTCTAGTGTTGGGTAGTTTTAAACATTTACCCAACACTTGGTGTACAAACGCCATTATATCTGCCAGTCTGGGGGCAAATTCTAGAAATTTAGAGATACATTTGTGTCTAAGTTTTGCCTAGGCAATGTTGTAGTGTCTTACGCCCATGTGAACATGTATAGCTCTGCGTAGAGAATCTGTATGCATGCGGAGCCTATTGCTGAAACACTGGACAGTAGTGTCAAGATTTTTTTTTAATACTTGACTAATCAAGCCCAGTTAAACATTGCAATATTGTAAGCAATGTTGTTTGCATTCTCTGAAATGGAGAGTTCACTCATTATTTGGGGATTTTTCTTGCTGTGAATTTAGTCATATCTTTTAGTCTGAAGAATTTGGGGATGGGTTGGCAGTATCAGCACATAGTTTCAAACCTCCTTAGTTTCAGCCTGTTGTAAGAGAGTTGAGACCCCGGCATTGTGTTATCTTCACTATTGAAAATTTGCTCGCTAAATACTTTTGTTAGCCACAACAGTATCAGCTGTGTATGGAGAAACACTGCCTACAAATGTGGCAACTAATTTCTGTTTACAGATGAGAACATAGCATGATCCACACCTGTGAAATATTAATTTGCAGTATTTTTTCAATGTATAATGGCTTTCATTGACTATAGTGGTTCTGTTACTTGTGTGTCAGTGCAAGCAATGGGGCGTGGTTTATGCTGTGGGTGCTGAGAAAGTAGAAATAATAGGATAGTAAAAGAAGAAGGTTTTGCAAGTATCTGCGAGTGTCCACTGCCTGGCTGCCATCTTGGAAATCTCTATAAACTTAAAAAATAAGTTTTTATATTTTTTTCTTCCATGGCATATCTTACTGATGTTTGTGAAAGATATATCATTATTATCACCATATTTTAAACTAAACATGAATAACAACCTCATCCACTTAATCATCATTTCTTGCAGTCAATGTCTGCTGAAATGCAGCTTAGACACTACGAAATGCAGCAGCAGCAGTTCACCCCATTGTTTCAAGACTGGGAACACACTTTCAACCTCTGGTATGAGCAGTTCCAGACCTACCCCCACAAAGACCAATTGCAGGACTACGAACTCCAATGGAAGCAGTGGCAGGAACAGATGAATGCCACCCATGCTCACCTGCAAGAGCGTGTGGCTGCTCTTCGAGCCATGGTGCCATTCCCCACAAGTCAGTACACTAGTGGGGTGATAGGACAGTATGGACAGTACTCTGGACCAGAAATGCAAACACAACAGCAATTGGTCAGTCCAGGTATGCAGCATTCCCCGGGAGCTGGTCCCAGGTCCCAAGGTCCATGGCCCACAGGTTTTGGGCCACATTCAGAGCCACCCACTGGACCCCCTGTAAGAGGAATTGGCCCTGCTGGTAGAGGAGCCAGACCACCACCCCCTCCCACCGGTCAGTCACCTCACTACAGCGGTCCTATAGGTCCAAGGTGAGCTTCAACCTTGAGAGTTGCAGTCATAGAAAAATAGGAGGGACAGTTTGGTTATGGGTTTGGGCTGCAATAAAAATCGTTTGTGTAAATATGCATTTCAGAAGGTTTTCTAACCACAAATTGAATACCAACAAGCAAAATGAGTCAACTTTGAACAGGGGATAGTTATATGGATAGTTGAATGTTAGTAGTAATGTTTTATTTTTGTATGTTTAATTAAGTTTTTGTTAATAAATTTCATAATACTAGTGCATTACATGGCACTATTTCTGTAAGTGCTGAGACACATCAAACTGACATTAATGAAATTGCACTGGCCTTGGCTGACAGATCAGTTTGTGTCCCCTGTGTAAAAGTCACACACAGCTGATGACTGATAGGCACATATGTTCTGTGTGTTCAGAGTAAATAACTAAAATATTTTATTTTACTAATCAAAAGCAAGTCTGATATAAAGTCGCCATTTCTGATGGCGCAGGACACACCGGGCAAAATTACAAGCAATGGCTTGATGAAAGCTAACAGCTCACTATTAGTTTGATGTGTCAAGGACTTAAATCACTCATTTCATACTTGAAATGAATTTGCACTGATTCATAGTTTTGGTCTATTTGATCATCATTCAGTGAAAGTCTGTATTTGAATAAAATTTTGTTTTTATATTTAATTTCCCAATAGACTTGATGGTCCTAGAGGAAATACCCCAAGGTTTGAACAGCCTCTGCAGCGCTTTGATGGTCCTCCTAGATTTGACCCACCACTGCAGCGCTTTGAGGGTCCCCCCAGATTTGACAAGCCAAAACAGCACTTTGATGGACCCCCCAGATTTGACCAACCACAACAACGCTTTGATGCCCCTCCCAGATTTGATCGTCCACAGTTTGATCAGTCCCCAAAAGGAAGCCAACCTCGGTTTGCACAGCGGCCTAGATTTGAACAGCCACCTAGGCAAACTGGTCCTCCACCTCGCTTTGAACGTCCCCCTGGTCCCCCACAATTAGCACAGCAAGATCCCCAGCACAGTAAAACAGAACCAGTCACTACCCAACCAGTCAGTACTGATTCCAAGGCCTCAGTGAAATTGGCGGGGCAACCGCAGACTGCAAATGAAGATGATTCGAAATCAGATAAGAAGACAAATCAGGAAGATATGACAGATGACAACTTACTCGGAACAGATGGCTTTTTTGTCCAAAGTGACCCCATTCCTCAGACATTATCAACAAACACGAAGCCAGAGGACAGTAGTGGTTCTCCTAACAGCGATAAACCCAGCCCTGTCAGCACCACACCCTCTATAACAGCTTCCTCACCTGTGCCCCCCAAAAATACAACTGTGCAGAATAATGTTAAACAAAGCGGGCCATTGGCAAATAACAAACCCCAGCAGGTGTCAAAGCCTTCTGGAAACCAACCGGAAGCACAACCCTCTGGACAAACACAATCAAAACTAGAGCCTCCAAAGCCTCCACCTGCCATGGTACATGGCAGGGGACGAGGCCAGCCCCCAGTGCCTACCCAAGAGCGTGGACGGGGACGTGGGCAAAGGGGGCGTGGAGACTTCAGAAATCCTAACACTACACCACTTGGGGAGGAGAGGGGTGAGATATCTTATGACTACATGCCACCGCAGGAGAACATGGGGATGCAGGAAGAGCAGGAAGAGTACCAGTGGCAGGATCCTTCATATGAGGAGCCTAGTGGTGAGGAATCAGAGATGCCCCTTGAGCAAGACATGTGGGTACCAGAAGAGCATCACTTTCCAGTCGATGAAGAGTATTATGAAGAGCCAGTGGTAGGACCCCCTATGGGGAGAGGAGGACCCCCAATGAGAAGAGGAGGGCCACCTCTTGGGAGAGGAGGGCCACCTTTTGGAAGAGGAGGGCCGCCTTTGGGGAGAGGAGGGCCACCTTTAGGTAGAGGAGGGCCACCTTTTGGGAGAGGAGGACCACCTTTGGGGAGAGGAGGACCACCTTTGGGCAGAGGAGGACCACCTTTGGGCAGAGGTGGGCCTCCCTTGGGCAGAGGGGGGCCTCCTTTGGGCAGAGGAGAGCCAATGGATAGCCACTGGGAAGAGCTGGAGACAGCAGAGTACTTGGAGGAAGAAGAGCCTTATTGGGAAGAAAGAAGACCTCCAGTGAGAGGTATGAGACCCCCATTTCCACCTGGTAGGGGTCGTCCCCCACGAGGCCATCCCGGTTTTATGCACCCAGGTCGAGGGCGCCCCCCTCATCCAGCACATGTGGCAATGGATCATGATCCTCTAATGGCCCCTGATGGCATAGAGATGGATCCAATGAGGCGCCCTATGTACCGTGGCCATCCTATGCATCCTGATGCAGTAAGAGGCAGGCGCCATCCACCACCACCACCTCATGATATGCTGGATCCGATGGGGGACCCATTGTATGATGGTATGGAGAGAGACTTAGGATGGCATCCACCCCCTCATGGCAGAGGCCCTCCTATGCCTCCACATGAGATAATGGAGAGGGGAGGGATTAGGAGGCGACCTATGGGTCGAGGCATGGCTAGAGGGATGCGGCACCCAGGGCCACCTCGTGAGGAATATGAAGAGGGATACAGTGAGGGTTTTGTTGAAGATTATAGCCATGGGGCAGACAGATATGGCTGGCGACCACCACGCGACTATCCTGAAGAATATGAGCATGAGGACCACTACTATGAGACTGAATGGGACAGAGAGCGTGCTCCACCAGAAAGGGACTACCCTCCCCATATGCCACCACCAGATCGTTTCAGAGAAGACCGTTGGCCAGAGGAAAGGGAAAGAGGTCACCCATATCCATATGAAGAACACGAAAGAGGAAGAGGGGAACTTAGAATACGTGAATACAGGGATGAACCACCATATCGACCAGAAGAGCCATCATACCAACAACCCCCCCCTGAGTGGGATAGGCCTTCAAGACCTCCTCCACAACCTGAGAGAGGATATCCTCCAGACTATGAGGATCGCAGGCCCCTCTATGAGGACAGTAGAGAAGAGCTTCCTTTGGATATTCCTCCTCCACTACCCCCAGCTGCACCTGTCACAAAGGTGCCCGAGAGCACAACTGATCCGGCAGCTCAAGGAGGTGGAACAGGTGTACTTGCCCTCTCTCAACGCCAGCATGAGATCATCTTAAAAGCTGCTCAAGAGCTTAAATTGATAAGGTAATATACAGGATTTTATTGTTGACATCAGTCAATCATTAATTGTTAAAATTTTATTGCAGCTGAAGCAGTTTAATGTTTTATTACTTGTGTCATAGGAACAGAAAAGACAAGGCAAAAGTTCATTAATGCTCATTAATGAGAGACTTCCTGAACTTTTACAGGGGCTAAAAAACGTTCATGGTCGCGCAACCGCCCGGTAACTTTACAGTAACCTTCCTCCTACTCGGCCCTCTCAGTGGAGACACGGCAGTTGAGAGGGCTGAGCAAGAGGACGTTCCTGTAGCAGCTCCTGCCCCCCAAATACTACCAGGAACCTTTTGGTGGAAATGGGCCTTATGATTTTCTGATAACATGTCTGATGATACGTTTTCTGATGACAGTATTTAATATATTGCCATCAGAACATGATCACGAAAATTAAGTTAAAGCTGAAATTAATCACTAAATAAAATTACTACTCTGTTAAGGGACCATTCTGCACACGTGTTATCTGTATGACCTGGTTATTATCAAAGATGGCTTTGATGGAACTTAAAGAGGTATTGAGCCAAGATTTCTTTGGTCTGCAGAGAAATGCAGGAGGGGAAGACCCCTGGAACTGAACCTCAGCCTCCTGCACCTGAAGTGACACCCGAGCTTCCTGCTGGTCTTCTGGGTTTGGAGATCCCCCCAGAAGTGAGGAATGCTCTGAAGGTAAATGATAACTAATAGTATTTACATTTTCTTACATATATTACCTCCAGAAATTGACAGGGGTTCTGTTTTTACACCATTCGGTGCGTATGTTTGTTAGCAGTATATCTCAAAAACCTATGAATGGATTGACATGAAACTTGCTGGCTATGAAGAACTGTTTTAATATTTCACACCATTTGGCCACCGGGGTGGAGGTGGGGTTGGGGGGTAGTTTGGTCAGAGGCCAGTAAGAACTGTTCACACCAACGTTTCACACCAATTTGCCAAAGGGGGGGCATTGGATGAATATCAAACATGTGGAACTGGCATATCTTGACAATTGAATCATGTTGGTGGAGGTATGCACTGTACTAGTTTTTTCAAGTTTTCATTATTAATTTACTCTTGAACATAATTTAACATAAGTAAGTATATCAAGACACATTAGGATTTATATCATGATACACTGCGGTACTCTACAGAACTTACTGAAAATATATACACAGATTTTAAGACACAGCTTACTACGCAACACTTGGATTGACTAATTAAATATGTAACAAATTATGATAAATCGTGACAAACTGCCTCAGAACAATTTTATTTAAAATTCCTATGCCAATTTATTAAAGCAGAATCAGCACAAGGCATTTACTTAACACAGTGCTCTAAAACTTAGCTGTCATAATGTGTCAAAATTAATTGCATAAATGATTCAAAGTGATATAAGAGACTAGAGAATTGAGTATAGTATTGTGAACATGGAAAAAAAAAACAAGATTTTTTTTTTTTTTTTTCCCACAATTCTAATCATATTATTGTATATATTTTGTCATTGTTAGGGCATGGCTGCATCTGGACAAACTGCTGTGACTGATCCTGTACCTTGGGATACCAAGCCTCTCACCACAAGTTACCAGAAGCCTGTCACAGCCACACCTCCAGTGATTCCAAAGACTGTTGATTACGGCCACGGGCATGGTAGGAGCAGCAAATGTCATCTCACAGAACAGTTAGAGTCCCTCTCCACTCAAAAATGTGTTCTTCTTATGTTTATGTCCTGATTTGATACATCACAAATCCAACAGCCAATTCCAACAACTGAATACGGACTATTTTCCCAAAAACAAGATGATCTTAAAATGTCTGCTTCATTTGAAGCGTCTTGAGATGGGACTTCCCTGTTCTATGAACACAGGGCTGAACACAGGAGTGATTTATTTGTTAACAATCAACCAGGTCAACTGGAAATGGCTGCATCACATGAACAATATTAGTGTAACTAAGAAATTCTCCAAAAAAAAAAATCTTTTTTGTGGTTACATTTTCAAATATGGCATGATTTTTGCAACTGTAGTGGACAATACTTCTTTGTTCTGTGAACACAGCTGTGGTTACGAGTGTGCCAGCAGTCAGGGAGGTGGGTGCAGACTATTTGTATATTGATAGATAAGCACATTTGTTGTGAGGGCAAGATTTAGGGTTATATCTAAGCAGTTTTAAGGAATTAAGGGATTTTTTTCATTGGAAGGAACTTATGTAATATTGACGATAAGAGATCATTTTTAGGGGCATAATAAATGACTGGGGGGATTTTAAAGGAAAAGTTTTAGGACGTCATTGTTGAAATTATATCTCAATATTTTATCTCAATATTTAGAACCTGGTACCACTGTTGAGCGGATCTCTTATGGTGAGAGGATTGTGTTGAGGCCTGACCCAGTACCATCAGAGAGGGGATATGAAAAAGGTGAGTTTAATAGCACTAGCAGTTGGATGTCACAAGAACTGATACTTCGGTACCAACTTGATGCCAGTAGTCCAAAAATACATCAGTACCCAGCACTGCAGGTATTGGGTGTATTTATGTACATTTAGCCTTCAGGGGCCGCGACATATTCTTCCAGAACTGACAGGGGCAGTGTACATTTGATTTACACTTGCTCAATTGTGTGCCGATGAAGAAACAAACACACATTAAAGATGGCTCCTCCAGGTGCAGCAGGAGTGGCAGCTCCACCTCGTTTTGTCCAAACGAAAGAAAGCAAGAGTTGTGTCTGCAAGTATTTTGCATTCGAGGCAGATGCTCAGGGTATAATAATAATAAATTTTGGCAACAGTGCCATTGAATAATAAACGGCACCATTGAAGTTTACAGATGAAAGGAAGAAACACTTCCAACTTAATGAGTCACCTCTAAGACAGGCATGTCAGTTTATTCAAGTAATTCAAGCTGAGTGACATTTTATTCATTCTATTCATGTTAAGTAACAGCCGATCCCAAGTGGGATCATGTTATCCTAATCCTGAAATGAACAATACCTGATTTTGAGCAAGTTAATATTTGTTTTAAATAATTGAAGGCTACACGCCACTGTTTTTTTTTTTTGTTTGTTTTATTTTGTTTTGGGGTTTTTTGGTTTTTTTGTTTTGTTTTGTTTAGTTTTTTTTGTATTGTTAAATGGCTGTTTATTTGTCTAATCATGTATAAGCATGTTTACTAGTTCCATATTTTTCCCCATTGTCTCTGCTGGATAATGCAATTGAAATTCTGTACAATCTAAAAAGTTGTTTAAGCACAGTTGGTATATTGTTTCACCATGGGATCAAAACGGGTATCGAGAATGGTGGAAATTCACCGGTATTGGTACTGACTACTGAATTTCTGGTATCGTGACAACTAGAGCTCTGCGGTATACCGGTTCATACCGAATACCGGTGTTTTTTTTTTTTTTATGATATGAATTTTTCAGATACCCCAATACCGATGTGTGTGTGTGTAGCACACATAGGCAAAGGCAAAGAAACTTTCCAGGCTACAGCAGCGCACTGACATAGATTGTGTAACAAAGCGAAGAGTTGCCACTCCGCTCTATTTTCACTGGCTAACAGCAGCACACTGGCTTAGCTTGTCTATTCAGAGAAGAGATATCACTTCGGCTTATTTTTCAATCTATGTTATCACATGCATACTACTGCTCATTCATTTATAGCTGAATTGTTAGGTCTATTTGATAAGTAATTCACATTTTTAAAATAATAATAATAATTTAACATATTGTTAAATCAGTCAAATCAGTCTGCATATTAATGCAAGTGGCCTTAAATTTGCATAATAGAAAGGTTCTGTATTTTGACTGCAACTGTCATGCATTCTGATTCCTTCACTTCATTAGAATCATGAGTGCCACTTCTTTGCATCATTTTGTGTTGCCATGTAAACCTGTATTAATACTGGGGTGGACAACTTGGACATTAATGTCCAGTTGTATGGACATTAATGTCCAGTATTCATTTCTCACGACAGTAAAATAGATCATTCTAAGTTAATTTACTGCAGTAATTCTTCTCTAAATCATTAGAAAATGTGGTTAACACCCAGTCGTGCATGAAAAAAGAAAATACCATCATATACTGTGAAACCAATATAATTTTGAAAAATACCGTGATATACATTTTTGGTCATACCGCCCAGCACTAGTGACAACCCTACTAGCAACTAGTTTATCAGCACCATGAAGCAGATCTTGTGCTAATCAGAAAAACTGTTCTTTCATTGTACCAGTGTCAGTATGGTATTTTGTTTGCCATGCTTGTTCATGAAGTATTTTAATCTGCCTAGAACCCCTTGGCCCCAGAGATCCTTACAGCAGAGATCCATATTATGAAAGACGACCAGACCCTTACCTGGACCGCCGGGTGTACAGCAGAGAGAGGGAGCTGTACAGAGACAAGTCTCCCTTGGATTATGAAAGAGACAGATTTGAGAGAGAGCGTTACACCCCAAGAGATGACAGGTAGCGTGTTTCCTCTCTACAGATTTGATATCCTCTTTATCCAAACTGCCGGAAGTGTGCTACTTCCGTACATATGTAATATTCCTTTCTTTTTGTCTGTTTTTACTTCAAGCACACAGTCCATGGTTGTTGAGGAAAGGTATTATATCACATTGTATTATACATTGTGATTAGTCACCGGTGTGTGCCTGTTTGAAATATGATAGCATGTCGGGGTGCTGAAATCTCATTATCCTTCTTCTTCTTCTGCACAGACCTCCACTGGGGCCCCCTCTACGCCCAGGCTACAGGGAAAAAGAGAGGGAGCTACGAGATAGGGAGGGAAGTGCCGGTCGTGATCGAGATGAACATTACGGAAGGCCTGGCTACGATAGACCTCCTTATGAGCGTGCTGGTCATGATCGCGGTGGGCCAGACCGTTACGGCCACAGCTCTTCTCCTTACAGTATGTGAAATCCCCCACCCATTACTAGAAGTTTTGATCAGACTTAGACTTAGATTTTCTTTATTGTCATTGCACAAAAAAACACAGCAGTGAGTTTTTTGCAACGCAACATTGTTGCATGTGATCAGATACAATTTATTTACTTCAGTTTCTCAGTCTCAGTTTCAAACACATTTTGCTGGCATACTACTGGTATACTATAAAACAATCTGCTGGAAACAATCTATAATGCAGCACTTGCACCAAGTACAGAAATATTTGAATTGCTTTTAATGTCATGCAGTGGACAGAAGGAGTTATTCAGAGGAGCGAGGCCCTGGCGCTGTGTCATCCATACCACCCCCACCGCAGCCTCCCCCACGGGTCGAGAAGAAACCAGAAATCAAGAATATTGACGATCTCCTCAAACCACCTGGCAGATTATCTCGCCCAGAAAGAGTGTGTAGTGACTACTAATGTTTCTCAGAACTACAATATCATATCATTAGATGTTTAATATTAACTATTTATACAATTTTCATGTTTCTCCAGATTGTCATAATAATGAGGGGGCTTCCAGGAAGTGGAAAAAGCCATGTCGCCAAGCTTATACGGGTGAGTGGGGTCAGAATAGTAAATTATAATATAATATACAGTAATTGTGCCATTTGTAATGGCTGCTGATTAGAAATTATTTTGGAAAAATAATGAACTTAGAGTACAAGTGACAATACATCTGGAATTTGTTTTATATGCTTTTCAAAATTTAAGTACCTTTAACTTCATTAATAAAGTCAATATATAAACTTTAATTTTCAATCTTGTTTGTCTTGTTAAGGACAAGGAAGTAGGCTGTGGTGGTGCTCCACCAAGAGTTCTTGTTTTGGATGACTACTTCATGACAGAGGTTGAGAAAGTTGAGAAGGACCCAGACACGGGGAAAAGAGTCAAAAACAAGGTGAGTCCAGCCCAATGTTAATGGAAAACAAGTGGAGAGTTGTGCTATAGCGTGTGGTTTGAAAGTCATAGTTGAGACCACAGTATCGGTGTTGAGAGCATCAACAGACAGAACGTATATTATGATTATTATAAATATTAAAGCAAAGTAACATAACATTATATTTTGCAGGTTCTTGAGTATGAGTATGAGCCAGAGATGGAGGACACATACCGCAACAGCATGCTGAAAACATTTAAGAAAACACTGGATGATGGCTTTTTCCCTTTTATTATTATTGATACTATTAACGACAAAGTAAAACATTTTGATCAGTTCTGGAGTGCGGCCAAAACTAAAGGCTTTGAGGTGAGTAGAGTTGTTTTTTTGTTTTTTTTTTCTTCAGTTAATCATTTGGAAAAGTTGTTTTAATCTGCAATATGCTGAAGATATGTTTTCTTCTAGGTGTATGTGGCCGAAATCACTGCAGACAATCAGACTTGTGCGAAGAGAAATGTGCATGGGCGTTCGCTGAAGGATATAATGAAGGTCGGAATGGGCATTAGGATATCTCAGATATGTTTGCCAACACTGGCACTTTCATTCGAAGCGAAAGAATGTGACATATATACTTTGTTGATGATGTATTCTTTACACAGATGTCCAGTCATTGGGAGTCATCGCCACGTCATATGGTTCGCTTGGATGTCCGGTCCCTCCTTCAGGATGCTGCTATTGAGGAGGTGAGATACTGTACATGAAAACGTTTGTCTGTTATCTCTCTTAATAAAAGATGGTGTATTTTGACCCTGGCTGTGAATTAAATCAGACAAAACTAAACAAATGTCACTTTGTATTTAGGTTGAAATGGAAGACTTCAATCCTGATGATGAGCAAAAGGAGCCAAAGAGAGAGGAGGAAGAAGAGAGTGATCTGGTAGGAAATGAAAAGCTTGCACTTGTTGCCGCATAGTTGTCACACTCATGTTCCACTGATGTGTACTCACATCAACCAAGGATGATTGCAGCCTCTTCCATTGTCACTGCTGTCTGAGTGATTAATGTTTACAAGAAGAGATGTATTTGGTGTTTTCTCAGTGTGTCCCCATCGTCAGGGTCATCAGATTAACTCTTACTGAAAACACCGGCTTTTAGCCTGGTAAAAACTATGAAGGTACAGGTGAGTTTTGAAAAAGTAAAACCGATAAAGCAGATCAAATTCTTAGAGATTTTTTTTCATACAACACTACATTATGTAGAAAATATTTTAGAAAACTCCTTTTTTAAGTCTTCATTATTATTACATGTATTTATTCCATGATTTAAAGGACCTTTTAAAAGGAAGAAAAGTAGTGAAGTAGAAAACTTTGAGAACAGAAGATAGAGAGGAGCATTATAAAAAGAGACAAAAAGCTGCAAAAGTCCGCAAACAAAACAGAAACAAAAACAACATCCACTTAACCAATGCCACAGCCTATGACTACATCCAAAGAGATTAAACTTAAAGAAAGCACCAACAATTTTCCAGGAGACTTCTCTTGGATGTCCTAACAAATGCATTAAACTCAGAGTGATTAATTGCATTAAGTTCAAAATCTTTCTGCTGGCTATTCCATCCAAATGACGCAGAGATCATTAAGGTTTTCTTATCGATCTCTGCTCATGCTTGAGGGATAGCTGGCAGAAATTACTCTTCAGACCGTACTGTCCTTCAGATTTATGTGTGAAACAAACAAATGGGAGGGAAGTTTTCACACCAGGGCCTCATAAACTACTAGTTCTTGAGCCTATGCAGGGTCAAGAGCATCCATCATATCCTGCACTTTAGGTGATGCATTCATATGCAACAGATCCTTGTAGTACAGGTAAGAATGCAGTTGTAATCAAGCTTTCTCTAAACTGAAAAAACCCTAAATCCTAAAACCCTAATTTCAACCTTCCAAACATTCAACCTTCACATTATCAACATGATGTAAATGGAAGACATTAAATAAAACGTATATACGTATATAAAGTCTAGCTAGATGATAAAGAGAAACATTATCTTAGCACCAAGAAAAATGTAAGCACTTTACCAGGATAATGTATCCATAAGGGTTGTTCAGAAAACCTGTTTTTGGGCTCAAAGCTGCAGCAGCACGTATTCGATGGCATTCGAATGATGTGAGTTTGTTGGGCTACGGCAGAATATACGAGGGACGATCAGTGAGAGATCTCTGAAGCAGGACTCTCCAGTGGTCCCACAGAAATTATTTGGAGCTTTAGCGGTGTTTCTCGCCCTGCAGTGCTTTCTTCTGTTTCTCAGCGGACATCATGTTCTGTTGAGAAAGGGCAATATCATAACGATAGCTTATGTCAGCAGTCATGGGGGGCTGCATTCCCATCAGGTACACACTTGCGCAAGGCTGATATCAGTGAGAGTCTCCAGCAAATGTCTCCAGTCTCTTATAGCATCATACATCCCGAGGTTCTGAATCTGGGGACAGATCTGCTGTATTTGAATACTAATTTTGTCATCAATCACCAAGATAAAGATTGAAGCTTCAAAGCATTCGGGTCAGCCCTACATAAGTGCAAAAAAAAAAAAAGCTGCATAAATTTGTTGTTTTGTATGGCTTACATTGACGTTTTGCATCATGGACATGGAGATTTTTTAATTTGTCTTGTATTTGTCCAGCATGATTGCTGCGCACCTGGTCCAAACGGAGAAAATTAGCCTTAAAAAAAAAAAAAAGAAAGAAAGAAAAAAATAACCCTGTACATCAGAAGTATACAGATAATACAGTGCTCTGTACACTTTGCAAGTCTTAGTCTGCATAAGTTCCTATGCAGAAACATCTGAACCGCTGGAGCTCTTTGTGAGGGTGTGCTGGTAATACAGCAATGTTTCTGTTGACTTTTTGTTGTGAATGTTACACACGGATATAAGCATGAATCAGCACTCTTCATACAAACATAACGTAACAGTTATATCAGCACGCAAAATATTTCTGCACTGAGTAGTGTCACTCAGTAAAAGTTTTTCTTTTTTTATGTTAAGTGATGTTAATGCTGCCAAGTTATACTTGGAACGATGAAAGATCAAACAACAAAAGAAGCACCGGCAAACATGCTAGAAAACACCACTGCCAGAATAGTCTATTAGAAATGTGTCCTTGGGGAAGACAGAGATGTACGCAGCTTTGGCTTGGTTTGGGGCAGTGGAGCACACTGAAGAGACACCAATTTTTGCATGGTTTTAGTCTACTTCACAATAACAGGACACAGACTAACCTTATTATGTTTTAAACTATATAAAACTCAGCATGTTTTTAAAAAATAATAAAATATTTGTTTTATGCTAATATATTGAGACTGGCAGTTCAGATAAAAATTCCCCAATAGGCCCGTTTCCACCAGAATGTTCCTGGTAGTATTTGGGGGGCAGGAGCTGCTACAGGAACGTCCTCTCGCTCGGCCCTCTCACCTGCCGTGTCTCCACTGAGAGGGCCGGGTAGGAGGAAGGTTCCTGTAAAGTTACCGGGCGGTTGGTGACCATGACCAGGGCATCAAAATGCGTGTTGTCAAAAAAGCCTGTTGTTAGCGTTAGCTAACGTCCGCTAAAGCTAACGTTAGCGCCCCTAAAATGCCGGCTAAAAAGTGTGTTTTTAATGTTAGCTAGCACGTTAGCGTTAGCGTCCCTAGCCGTGTTGCTAGAGACGCCTGCTTTCTGCTGACATCACATCGCGCTGTGAGTAAACCCAGGAGTTCTTTCAGGGCCGCCCAGAGTCCCTACCCCGAGGCAGGGCCGTTTTTTTAGCCCCTGTAAAGGTTCCTGAACTCTCTCCTTCGGGGTAGTTCTGGCGGTGGAGACACGCCACAACGGCCACGGCCCCGTAAAATTACCCCGAAGTTCCGGCGGTGGAAACGGGCCTAATAATGCTCTTGGATGTTTGTTTTTTGTTTGTTTGTTTGTTTGTTTGTTTGTTTTGTTTTGTTTTTGCCTCTGCCTCCACACTGGAAACAGTCGTGGCTAGAGGTGTAAGATTTTCGGGTTGTCCTTCCGTCCATCCCATTCTCGTCAACGCGATATCTCAAACACCTAGAGGGAATTTCTTTAAATTTGCCACCAACATCTGCTTGGACTCAAGGATGAACTGATTAGATTTTGGTGATCAAAGGTCAAGGTCAGTATGACCTCACAAAACACCTTTTTGGCCATAATTCAGGAATTCATTAACTAATTAGGACAAAGTTTCACACAAATGTGGAAGAGGATAAAATGATGAAATGATGACATTGTATATCCAAAAGGTCAAAGGTCATCTTTACTGTGACTTCATAATGTTCTGCAAAAACACTTTTCTGGCCATTATTCAACGCTATAACTCAGCATTTTCACTTTCTCTGGTTGCCATCCAAAGAGAGGAAGTCAACTAGGACAAGGGGCCTCCTGCTCCTCCGGTTGTCAGGCCATTATGACAAAGCTCTCTGTCCTCTATACTACTCTGTAACAATAGTGTGTAAGTGAACACAGAATGTTTCTTACTTGAAATTATTCATTGGAATCATACAGGTCAATTTAGTGATAAGTTCCTTTTCACCAAAAAACACTCACTTAATACCTTTACTAAAATTCCTTTGAAGTCTTCACTACAAATATTATGAGTCTGGACAGACAGGTATGTAAACTGCAACTTAACAGCGGAGGCATACAACTGCGAGGCAATGAGACAATACTTTAATAAAATATTGAATTATTAATAATAAAAGTTTTATATATTTGGGGTAAATTATAATATTCAGGTACTTTAACTTTATCAATAACTGACTAACTGAAAATATTTGTAATATATTAATTGTTTAGAAAAATAGTCATTTGGTACAGACCAAGTTATCTAGTTAGCTAATTTTAACAAAATACATATGCATTGCTATTATTGATAATATTATTGGTCAAATTATCAGTAACAATAATATTGATAATAGCAACACATATGATTGCATATATGATTTGGGCACAGTCCATATTTTTAACAGTTTGGGGGTTTTGTTGAAACTGGACACTATAAAACTTAAGAATTTCCCAGTTTGGGATCAATAAAGTATATCTATCTATCTAAAATGAAAACTTTAAAGTATCCTTACTTTTGTTCAAGATTTGTGACTAGAAATGGCCAACCTAAAAAAAGGGTAGTTGTAGTTGATTTCAAGAATAACATCTCAAAGCGTTTTACCCAGTGATCATAAGGAGGGCAGTGGACTATAAAAGGACTGACTGAAAGGAATACACACACAGTGCAACACGTGAGTAGGCCTGCTCCATTTAATATGGAGTTGACATTCCTCAACATGGTCATCATAATTATATTGTAGTTGGTGGCAATAAGAACAAAACAACCTGCAACTTCTAGACCAACTAATTGTCCTTGTTATCTGGCAGTTGTAACAACAAGACAGCAGATATGTTATGTCTCTAGTATAAAAGAACAAGAAATAGTTATCCTATAATGGGAAATTTTGGGCTTCCTCTGTCCCTCTAATTCTATATACCATTCTAGGACTGTCCTAAACACCCGGTTTGGGGTTTTGAAGCTTTTTAAAAAGCTTGCTGTTTAAAAAGAAAAGAAACAGAAATGAAAAACAGTATTTGGATACCAATTTGATGTCTGTTGCCCTGACAATCTTTTAAGTTTCAAAGCATTTGGTTCAGCCCTTTGCCATTCCAAAATTTACTTTGGATTTTTAATCTATGAAAAATTAAATACCAGGGTGGGAAAAGTACCCCTGTAAATTAAATAGGAGTAGCCAGCCTTGATTTGCTCAACATCTTTTAGATTGCTATTCAGGAGCATGACAGGCAGACTAGCAATTAACCTGATGTGGTTCAAGCAGAACCTTACGGTGCCTGGTTTGACGTCTGATTGCACGTTGGCCTTTCGATGTCATGGTAGCCAAAAAATAAATAAATAAATAAAAAATTAGAGAAACTAATTTCTTTTCAGAATGATATAGAATAGTTTTGAACATCACAAAATAATAAACCATAATCCTTGTAGTGATCCAGGTTTTTCCGCTATTAATAATAAGTCTGAGCAGGCTAATACACAAATGTGGTATTGGTAGGCACCAAAACCTTTAATATCTATGATCTTTGCCAAACAATCTGACCATCTGAGCACTCTAAAATCCTGTAGCTCTTTATTGTCAAAAAAAAAAAAAACCTTCTAAAATAACAGCTGACTAATGTCACTTGGTTTTGATCTCAGGTGTGTTTCATGTGACTCTTGGTATGACTTGATACACAATAATAATATTTGTGCATTTGTACACATTGTTAAATAACGTATGCCAAGGCATGACAAACGAACTCTCAAGTGATCTGTCATTAATAAACTGAAGTTTGATAGTACAATGAGTTTATGTTCTTCCTTTTTGTTGAAAATTTTTCTTGACCTCTCCAGTAGACCTAATAAAGATCAAGAAACAATTACAACAAAAAGATAATATTTTTTATCATTCAGACTTACCTAAAGATCTTCAAATATGACGTTCCATCCAGATTTCACATGACAGCTTCAAAGACAAGTTGTGGAAATGTTTGGAAAATGGGGATATGACCTACACACTGCTAATGAATTGAATAAAAAGGATGTCTTCACCTTCATAATTATACTGATCATTCCCAAAACGATGCCTGTAAATTGAGTGTGACTCAGTGAAGACATTTATTTGTACACTTACCTGTTGTTTCTACTCGATCGGGTACACTTAACACTCACTACAGACATCCGGTCATAATCAATACAACTGTCTCCACTAGTTCTGGTTGTTAAATTTTGAATTGTTTGGGGTTTCACTGCAGGGAAGGCTTGTACTTTTTTAGTGAGTGGAGCAAAACCATGATGCTCTGTTTCCTTTTCAAATCAAATATTACACATTTAAATGGAAGTTATCACTTCACCCCATGGTTATCATACCTAAAATTTGCTTTAAAGCACTTAACCCCCATAGGAAATTTGAAGAAATTCTATTTAATTGTATGTATTACATTAAACATGAAAGCATTCCATTTCCTTACACACTCAGTAGCTAGTTTATCGTTTGCGCTCAGCACTGGGTTGCTGTCTTGTACAGTAACCATAATGTGACGAGGACTGCCCTTGGCTTTTGAAGCAGATACACATCATGGGAGACATGGCTCCTGTTCCCTACTACTGAATGACTGTGAATGGCCTATCCTCCAAAAGACTATTTAATTTCTTCTACTGTATCTTGTTATGGTGATTTTTTTTTTCCCAATAGTGCCATTAGGAAGAGATTTGTTTGAATGTCAGTTTATAAAGGAGTACTTTCTTATTCTGCAAGCTGCTACACACTACAGTATTGCTACTGACTGGATATGTCACAGCATTCGTGGTAACTGTGCATTTAAAAACAGTCATTTACAAGATCAGGGTTTTCCCTGGCCAATTTTAGGTCTTAGGTGGGAAGGGGAAGCTACTATAACAATTTCAGAGTGTTTAACAAACTGCATTTTGATAAAAGGCAGTTATTGGGAAACAGATATTGATTAACTGATGTATTTGAGCATTAGATTAACATTTTATAATTTCATTATTTTTAATTATTTTCTCAAATGTCTCCACACACAAACATAAATGGAAAGATCTAAGATACTGACAAAATAGGTACAAACACAAACAGTACCAGGAAATAAAATAAAGTACAGAAATTAATACAAAAAGGCTGGACAATAAATGATTATCAAATCAAAATCACAACTTCTGTCAACTGCGCGGGGGGCTGGGTGCTTGTGTGTGAAAAGCGAAGCGAACAGCAAGTGGAACGAAGGAGAGATGGGAAGACAGCCAGCGCACGGCATAGCAGCATAAAAACGAACATAATAATTACACAAATACGTCTCTGATTAACGTTAGGGGATTTAGTCACTTGGGGGAGTTTGGAAAGTCGCTAAGTTGTCATTGTATCAGCAAGTGGAACGAGGGAGAGATGGGCGGCCAGCGCATGGCATATCAGCACAAAAACAAACAACAAATGTTACATAAATAAGTTTTTGACTAACATTAGGTTATGAAGTCACTTGGGGGTAGTTTAGAAAGTCGCTATGTTGCCACTATCACTGGTATTTGCAAGTACTTGTGTTTTTCGCGCTAGGTGATTCATACATTCCACCACCGCCTAGCCTAAAACGGATACGTTGCGGCTGAAAGCCATCCTCTCAGCGTTCACGCAGAAACTATTCGCTGCAGTGATTGGTTAATTCCGTTGTCAGTATTTCATGACGTATGGCCCAGTGCCCGCCTGCGCCTAACTCCCTCTGGACAATCCAAGCTAGCATCAACAACAGATTCCTAAAGGAGCCACAGATTGAATATGTCGATGTCCGTTTTTTCCCCTCTTTCCTCGTTCATTTGATCTAGGCGGTCGGTGAAAACATCTAGGCGGTGTGCCTAAGAAATTATAAGGCAGGGAAAACCCTGCAAGATAATGGAACTGGACATTTGGCATCAACAATAACACCGCTCATATTCACCTTGGTTACTCCTTTTAGGCAGGCTAACATCAAATCAAAAGGTAACTGCACCCCTTAATACCTGTTATCCTGCTCTGTTCAGCAAACTAAGTCTGTAGCAGTAATCCATTATCAGGAAAGGGTGGTTTACCTAATGAACTGACTACTAAGTGGCCTCTGGCTATGAACAAAAAAAAAACTTTATATAATAGCCATAAATTCATCAAAAAGTCAATGAAATGACTCTTATGGTAAAGTTAATCAAGCTCCTAATTCAAAATAAGATGTACTTGTGCATAGGGACAAATATGTAAATTTATCCAAGCAATAAACACAGCCAGCAAGAGAATAGTTGGGATTTTACCACCTTAAAATTTCCACCAAGCGCCATCTAGCTAGCCTAACTGATAAATGTCTCAGAGAGGTACATACATGTGTGCTTACTTTAATAGCTGTCATGACGTATGGACTGTCAGCCATTTGGTGCTTGCTACTTAGTCAAATAACTTTCCATAAAATGTTGCAACTTCAAAGACCTCTTAGCAAAAAAAGTGCCAATGCCACATCAGTGAAGTTAATAGAATAAATGTTGCTAATGTTTGAATTTGACTGTGACAAACAACTCCTATAAGTTAGAACTAATATTGACAGCATCTCTCCAATAATAATCTCCAGCAATAATAATGCAAATTAGGGATAGGCTCCAAATACTTGTGTTCTTTGTTGTTAGTCAGATAAGTTAGTCATATCAGGAATGAGAAAGATTGGGAAAGATTTGAAAAAACAATTGGTAAAGTAAAATATGTTTTGATCATATCATCAGTAGTTTGTTGACAAGCTAACATGCTGTGATTGAATTGACTGCTGATCGTCTGACTTAACATTAAACCGAGGTCTGCTTCTTTGCCTTCATTTGTAAGAAAAGCGCTGTCACAGCATCAGTGTTCAATAGAACAGAGCACAGCTGTTGTCAGTGGTTACTTTTCTTTTGCATGCAGCCTAGAGAGTAGAACCAGACTTAATGTGAACATACCAGTTTCTCTCAACTTAAAGGATATCATTACATCAGAAATGTTTGCATGCCATTATTTAATCTCAATATGTCTGTAATACATAATTCCTCATGCAGTACCATTCCTGAACTTGTCGTTGTTGACATTTGTTCTTTTAACCTCTGTTTAAGTGATTTCCTCTCTTTTCAGCCAACCCTGTTCCCCCTTCTTTCTCTCCCTTTCTCGTATCCCTTTGCCCTCAGAGGTTTAACTGTTGCAGTGTTTCTCTGTATAATATAGGGTTACATTCCAAAAAGCAAATGGGAGATGGACACTTCTGAGGCAAAACTCGGTAGGTATTTCTCTGTTTGTTGGCCTTTTTGATTTTATGACTTTGATCACTCTCTGTTACACTCTTTCAATACAGAGCATATAATTTCACCGTTTACTTTAGTAAAATAATTTTTTATCTCATCACATTAGTTTGATTTACATCACAATATTCCAATTTGTTCTGCAACCATCAGACATGAATCTGTGCTGTATGAAAGACAGTGAATTGTTTGTCACGACTGCATCTATGAGGAGAAATGGCTCATCAGTTCATAACATGATGGTTACTGTCATCACTCTTTTATTACAGTCTGCTTAATGCACAGTATAACTCAACCAACAGAGTGGCATACACCACTATATAAAAAAGTACAAACATAGTGTATGAACAAATAAGAGCTTCAGTCATTGTTGCTCAGTTATAATGGTCTGTTCATGTTCAGTACAGACTGAGAAGTACGCCAAAGTGAACTCAAACCATCTTTTTTAATTGAACATACTTTTGATTAATGACAAGTGCATCCAACAGTTCCAGTTTAACTGGTGAAACCACAACTTCTTGCCCGTTCAAGCATGGAAGAATGCAAATGTCTTGCTGTGATTAAAGGCACAAATGATTGTCATTCTTATGAGTCCTAAGCTGGGCGAGTGTGTCAGAAAAGTGAATAAGAAAGTTTCCCCTCACTTGACTATAACTGACCTCTGAGGTGCACTTGGCACCAAACCCCAAATAGAGCCCAATAGAAGTACTTAAGACTGTGGTTATACTCTGACATCTGCCAGGGAGGATTGTGGGTAAATGTGAAGCAAGGTATTACTGAAATAGAGCATGGTTCAGTTGATTTTCCCAGCATAAGTGCAGGTTAAAAAAAAGGCTGTTTGTTTTGTTTTGTTTTTTGAGTGCAGAAGTGGCCTAGACAGCCTTTTCCTATTTTTACAGACAAGCTGGACGGCCTAGTGGGCGGTGGGAAGAGGAAACGTGAAGGCGAGGGCATGGCAGGCATTGAGGACTACCTTCAGCTGCCAGATGACTATGCCACACGCATGTCAGAACCAGGAAAGAAAAGGGTAAATGGGCATTAGACCTACCATAATAAAGTGTAATAATGTTCACATCATTAAGCCAAGGTAATATTAATTTTAGTGCTGAATCAGTTAGTAGATTAATGGATTAGTAATTTTGATAATTGATTTTGAGTCCTTTATCAAGTAAAAACACCAAATATTTTCTGGTTACAGTTTGACAAACGCTAAGGTTTGCTTGCTTTTGTGTTTCACATCTTAAAATGAGTACTTCAGGGTAAGCAAGAAAACACTTATAAGACATCATTTGGGCTCTGTGGTTAACATGTAATTGGCATATGTCATTATTTTTACATTTTTTTTATTTGTAATGATTTAATAAGTTGATCCAAAAAAAAAAAAAAAAAAAAATCAGTAGATTAATCAGTAATTAAAAATGTATTAGTTGCAGCCATTGTTCATCTGCCCATTTCATGCTCATAACACAAAATGCTGGTTGTTCTCAATCTTGTTAAAGGTTCGATGGGCTGATCTCGAAGAGCAGAAAGATGCAGATCGAAAGCGCGCCATCGGCTTTGTGGTGGGTCAAACGGACTGGGAGAGAATAACTGACGAGAGCGGCCAGCTGGCACAGAGAGCTCTCAACCGTACTAAGTATTTCTGAGAAGAGAATCTTACTTCCCTTGTCTTGTCCCTTTATCAGAAAGGTATGTATGTTGGTCTGCTGAATTACTGTAGATGTTAGTGTTAGCTGGTAAACAGTACAAGAGTAAGCAAATCTGTGTCTGATTTTAGTGGCTGAATTCTGCCATTTAGATACAGTCAAGTGCTACGCTTTTAATGATATAATGGAGAAATATTTGCTACAGTCTCCTGTGACAGCCTGTGCTATCATTACAATGATAATAAGTCTTCAGCTGAAACTGTATCTTGTAGATCAGTCATTACTTCAATTGAACTAACTCTCATTAGTTCAAATCTGTATGACATAGGCTCCTATTTGGCAAAGTCATGTCCCAGTCTTATCCCACGACTGTTTAGCAAGCCATTTCCCACAAAAATATGCTCATATTTCTAAACTTATACACAATAAATATATGCTGAAATGCTATGAATGAATCACTATATACCTTGTCTTATGTAATGAGACAGTGAGAGTAAGATCATTATTTTGCACTAAAAATTCAGATACAGCACAACCCTAAATCTGTCTGGCGTAGTTATAATAATGTATTGTTTTTTTCTGCAGGTGTCCAAGTGGTGAAGACACTGAACCTCACTTGTGGTGAAACAGGAACTCTTCGAGAGGCAATTCTCAGTTTTAGAAATACATTTAGATATTTAGAAAGACATTTTTAGCTTGTTAATAATATTGTGCATCCTCTAGTGGTGTTTCTTGTGTTCACCCGTGTTTGCTTTGCTGTTTTTTACGTTACATGCTTTGTGAACTGTATATCTGTAGCACTGTTGCTTCTTTCATGAATAAAAACAGAATAAAAGTTTCACAAAATTACCAGTTTTGCGAGGCTTACTTGATTTTTAATTTGGGGTATACAGCTTTTTAAAGGACAAGTTCACATTTTGAGTAGGCTGTCTGATTGCAGTCTTACAATGAGCCACCAAAAGGTCTTTTTAAATAGCATGTTTTAGTGCAAGAAAGCTGAAATGGCAGTTGCTAGTAATGATACTGCAAATAAATGGGGCTGAAAAAAGTTAACTGGAAAATTGTGTTTTAACCTAATCCCTGTGTTAATTATTACTTCAATAATGATCACACATGGGAATTTTCATGGCACAAACATGCTTTTTAGCCCCATTGAGTTATGACACAGATTTTCAAAAATTAAACAAGATGCCTACAAAGCTATCTAACCCAAAATCCACAGGGATACTCTCGTACAGGTTTGCAGAACAATATCTTTATTTTTCAGTATATAACAATATTTTTAGTCACATGTATTTCTGAGTCTCGACTAATCTGGCACATGACCGTATCATTAAAGCAAACAGCAATGTGCAGTCATTGAACTGTGGAGTAAATGCAGTGTATCCTGTCATCAAGATGGCTTGATGCATTACTTACAGGCAAGTGCTGTCTTCCAGGATAACAGTGCACCTATTAAAACCATGACTGTTTGTTTGAATAGCACTCTGACAGTGTTGGCCACATGATAAGGCTTTATTAGTAACCAACTGTAATGTTAGTTGATGCACACTGCGGCAACAGTCTTAAGGCTCATTTATACTGAACGTGAAGTATGGATGCAGGTCGAACCTTCTGTCCATACCCTTCGTTTGTCTCGTCCGTGTTTCTGCACGTTTTCATGAAGCTTACAGATAGAGACGAAACGAAGCAGTACCACCGCACATCGTGGGGGCAGAATAGCCAATGATTCAAGAGAGACCGGTCTATGAACGAGACACAAAGAAGTCAGTCTCTGTCATTGGTAATAAAAGAGAAAAAAATTCTCTATCCTCCTGTCGTGATGTATTCAGTGACCTCACAGACAACTGCTGTCTATAATGCCGCCGCCTCTTTTGTCTCTTTGTAGCAGGTCCATTATTATGACCTCCTCCACCATCACTTTGCTTTTAAAGTTGTGACTCTGAGCTGCCCTCTAGTGGATTTATTGCTTAATATCCATACCAATGTAAAGGACGCATGGAGGCATGTGGGCCGTTTTTAACATTTCAAATGGGTGTGTCAGTTTTCGTATATAAAGGGAGTATAAATGAGCCTTTAGTGGTGGGGCAACCGAATCAGTCAGAATCACAGTTCCAGCAAATGTGTCACACATTAAAGCCACTAGCTCTCAGAAGGTGTGATCTTCTTTCCCACTTTTTTTTTTTTTTTGAGCACCTTAAACTGGGCAGTGCTTTTGCAGCCCCTGACACAGTGTCCACACTCCCAGAAAACCTCATTTTTGGCCAGAGTGAGCTGCTTGTTCAGATCTCTATGGAATTGTTCAAGGTTGACTGGACTTGTATCATCTGATTCAGCATATTCAGCCCATGTTGGGAGACGAGCCAGTCAGCATGTGACACAGCTAGGGGCGACTCCCTGGCTCAGTATACAAGAGCCACCGTCTTCTGTCCTAGCGCTTCCCCCGCTTTGTCTCTTACAGGCTTAAAATCTCAAATCCAAGAATGCCCAAACAAATAAAAAAGATTGTCTCCCCTATGAAACTCAGAAATTTAAAAAAAAAAAAAAAAAAAACACACACAGATAATCCGGACTATTTAAACATAAATGGCCAAAAGAAATCAGCATCCTTTAAGCAGCTTTTTTGATGGTTGGCTTTTCAACTGTGTGAACATTTTAACCAGCAGCAATCAACAATGAAATGTTGGTAGTTGTGGGTGTTTGTGGGGAGTTGTTTGGAGCATGTGGGAAGGGTTACGTGTTTGGGAGATGTTCACATGAAATTGTGTTTTCTTAACATTGTAAGTCAAGATTGTCATGACACAGAACAACTACAAAAAGCCCTATCAGGGAATAAATATTGTCCAGACAGTGTGAAGATGCACATGTCACATGTGTAAAGAAAATGTTTAATTAACATCAGCCAGCTTGTTAAACCACCTTTTTTGTCCAACTATGCTTGTGGTCATGCTCTGTTTTCTCGCTGCAAATGTGTTGCAGTTCCTTTTTTCTGTGTACCTTCACTTCAGATTCTTTCACTGAACAAACGGTTAGTTTGTTCAGTGAAAAAGCTCACTGCACACATCATATTTAAGTATTCAAATGAATCAGTTTCAATCAGTTCCTCCCACTGAGTGTTTATTGTAACAATATACAACACAGGGGGCCAGATGCTGTAACAAATTTCTTTTATTATTTTCTCTTAGAGAAAATAAGATAAGAAATGTCAACGCTAAAGTGTAAAAGTGGTTCAATATGGAGACCAAAAAGACACATTGTCCAAGCAGAGCGCTCCATAGTGATGACTGCAGGAGGACAGGACAGTTTCTGAAGCCCCGACACCAACAGAATAAGCTCTACTGTATAAACATAAAAGTTAATATATGCATGTAACTATTTTTAATACCTGTCTTGAACATTGAAATGTCTGAATTAAGATATTCCTATCTTAATAATATAATCCTTATAATTGCTCTAAAACAAAAAATAACATGTAATTGTGCATCAATTTTTGTTTAATTCGTTTTCTAGGATCAATTTCCAAATGTTTCCATGTGTTGGACAACCGATTTGTTGACTGTGACGAAGTGAAAATTGTCTTAATTTGATGAAAGTGCTCTTGACCAGCAGTGCTCCCTGAAATCAGCACATACAAAGACAAGGAGAACAAAATATGGATATGAACAAACACAAGATGAAATTTCTTACATTGCTTCCTTCATCTGGCCTTTTACATGGCTGTATAAACTTGTGCTCTCTCTTCAAAAGGAAAACATGTACTTTTACTTCAGAACCAAGGATCCCAGAAACACACATCAATTTCTGCATTGAGTATCAACAGCATTACTGGAGTCACTGAAGACAAGGAAAGGAGTCATTTGAGCACACCACTGCAAATGAAAACCATGTGTGATTTTCCTCTTGGTGGCGATCTGTGACATTTCAAAAGGGGGCAGCTGGATCTTCATGGTAAGTATGGAGAAAGAGCAACTATCTCATCCCACTAGACTTTCTAAGTGCCTAGTGGAACTTCCACAGATGAAATTATTCATTTTGAAATTTGTATCCATTATGTATCCATTAACATTGGTCATGTGTGTCACATACATATTTAAATATTGAACAGTGAGAAGAAAACTGCTGAATATTAAAAAATATTTTTCCAATGTGGTGTAGACTTGTTTATTGTGTGTTTACTGAAAAATACATGCTCATAAAAATCCAGAATGTTTCTCTGTACTACACTTTGTGTCTTCAAGACTAATCAGTAACTTGTTTACGTGCAGATTGTGTATTTTTGCTATGTTATTTTGGCAGATATAGCAAAAATACATTCTTTTGTTTGTCATTTCAGTCAACACAGGCATTAACACTAGTATGACAAATAGAAATGCTGTCGTTTTATACACTGGATACCGGAATGATTTGGAATATTACAAGTAGGAGCTTACTTGTCCAATATACCACATGTTGGGAAATGGGCTCCTTAATTTTCAGTTAAGATATTGTTTATTTTCATAATCCACAAGAAATAATAAAGCAGCTGGACAATACTGGCCACTATAGTTGCACCCTCTCTCATGCATGATGAACATAAAATACCTTGCGTGTGACTCATCCACAGTGGTGACTTTTGAATTCAGCTGGTATGTCACTGTCCAGTTTACATATCACCTTGTAGATGGCCTTCTTCCAGGACGGATCACGGTCTTTGCCCATTGAAATGGCAATGTAAAATTCTCTGAGTGTGATCTCGGCAACTTCAATGAATCTGTCTGGAACCTGTTGATTCATAGAACAAAAAAAACTCAAGGCCATTTAAAGTAGCTATCCATATTCTATATATACAGCAAAGTGTAATTAAGAGCATATCTCTGATATTCAGAACTGTGCATATTCATTTAAGGTAAGTAACAAGTAGAAACAGCAGAGGCACTTATGCTCAAGTGACACTCGGATGAAATCAGTAGTCATAGTGAAAATAGTGCCTAACTAGTTACATCTTTTTCCTAATACTCTGAATCAAACTTCAGTTGTCTGTGAAGTGATGGATTACTACAACACCAAAAGTCCATAGAAATGGCATTGCTACCTGACTGGTATTATTGGATTAAATTCACTGTTGGAGCTGGTGAACAGTATACAAAACCATATTGCCAGGTTACAGAAGTGTCAAGAGTTTCACTTGTCCCCACCATGTTGATGTTCAAATAGTTCGATGGTTCATTGCTGCCAAGAAAAATATTCTGTATCTTTCGAACATTATTCTAAAGCTGAGGTGGAATCCCCGGTCTGATCACATTACCACAGAGATGCTACTGGCCTTGTGTATCCTGGGGTTTCAAACATTGATAAGCATAGCTGCCTTTGTTATGAAAATCAGAAGAAACGCTGGAGTCATACAAACAGAACTTTCCCTTAGCATAGAGCTTACTGATGAGTAGGGTTGGGTATCGGTTGGGTTTTATCCGATACCGGTGCCTACTCGGTATTTTTTAAACGGTTCCAGTACTTAAACGGTTCTCAAACCGGTACTTAAAAAAAACGAAAACGCACACACTTTGTCAAGAAACAATACCCTTTTATTTCCAGGGCCAAATTGAACACAATATTAACTTAACATATGTTACTTGTATTTATATTATTTAAATATTTAAGTACAATAACAATAGAGCCCTCTCCCTGGTAGGGGCTAGGGCCCTAATAATAATAAACTCGTGCCATTTGTGCGCATCCGCGGGGGGTGGAGGGTTACAGTCGGACTGCACGGCCCGGTCAGGAATGTCTCGTGGCCCGGTATCGATCCGCAGACCAGTGGTTGGGGACCGCTGATGTAGATTCAAGAATCTACGTCAGAATCAAACACGGTGCATTGTTCGGCTTTTAAATAAACTCCATGTGTGCCAGATGTTTCATTAAATTCGACGTGTTACCTCCCTTGCATGACATTGCTTTAAGGCATCTGTTGCATGGCGCAGAGTCTGCATCCTCCTTAAACGGGAAATGTAGCCAAACCTTGGAGCATTTTGCCTTCGGCGTCTTTATTGATCTTCTCACTATCAGTTCTGATCAACAAGTGTGCGGAGTAGCGGCACTGACATCACGTTCAACAACTGCAAGTTGACGCCAGAACACCAGTGGGCGGCACCGGAATGAGGCACCGAAATCTCCGTTCTTATTTGGTCTCGTTACTACCGTTTACATCGGAACCGGTGCCTATTTGCACCACTTTTCGGTACCCAACCCTACTGATGAGGATTCTCTTTGTGGTCTGTAATGATGTACCTACTCTGAACATCTGAACTCTGAACAAGTAGTGGCCAACACCAAAATCCAAAATAAAATAAAAAAAAAAAAGATTTTTTTCCATTGACTTCCACACATTCCATCTGTGTTCTGCAGCTACACCTAGTGGCCATTAGACACAGCTGCACTTCAAGGCGCTTCCACATTGGCTTCAACACTGCTGGTAATTGTTGCCTGATGCTAGCTCAAACGCTGACTGGCGCTGGCTCCAGGGGCAGAAAGATGAGTCAGGTAATCATAAACTGGACCTTAGATCATTTGAAACCTGCTGCATCAGATGATAATTAAAATACATCCCTGAGAAGACAGTGTTGGGGATTTTTTTTTTTTTTATTATTGTCAAAGTACTTCTGTACAGTGTTTTAGAGAGGAGAAAGGACATGTCCTCTCCACTTATAGGCTTGATGTTATTCAAGGAAGGGGATGGAAGGTCAAAAGCAGATCTGTATTTCCTTAATAGGTGTGCATTTAAAAAAAAAAAAAAAAAAAGATTATCCACATGGCAGTGGAACACAATGTACTGTATCTCTCATGTCGGGTGCACAGAATTGCAGAAGTGTGTCCACATGTGGTGAGTGTTATTCCCTACAGCTTGCAGGTGAAATTATACCTCACCCTCACCAAGACAAGCAAGCACCGTGGCACGACAGTTGTTTTATGTTCCATGTACAGTCATCCACAAAATCTCCAAGCCACACTTTGGCTACAAACATGCAGCTTAGCCTATATGCAGAAGAAATGTGTGAACATCATCTCTTGAGCAAACAAGCGGGTGGAGGATTATTCACCTCTTTTAAATCTGAAAACAGTGGCAAACACTTGTCTGGACTGAGGTGAAGCAGCACAAAATGCAGCCAGCTTGAACCCCCACTGAGGAGTCTGCCACTGCTGCAGTTTCTGTCCCCTCTCTCCCACACTCTGATGCTGAAGCAGAGAGGCTTTTCAGTCAAATGAGTGTGGCAGAATCCAAACAGCTGAACTAAATGTTCCAACAGACTCACAGCTCCATTATTTATTTTGGGTATGGGCTAAAACTGGCTAGGAATGCCTGCTATGAGCATAAGCAGCCAGGTAAGGTGCTGCAGCTCTTTCAGTCTTCAGCTGCTTAATCATTTAAATCATGCCTCTCAGACTCTGCCTCTGCACTGAACTCATCATTCCCCCAGCAGGGAAGCAGTGAGACTAAAGATCTTGAGGGGAATGAGAGCGATGGCTGTATTGTATGTATGTCAGCGACAGGCTGATATACATACAATACATCCAGATAGCCTTGCTCTATGAAAAGTTAACATTTCAGGAAATATGAAAATAATTAGTTACTTTGAATCTGGGTTTAAATCATAATTGTTTAGGCCAGAGTGATTCTATCTTCCATATCGTGCATCTTTTGGCTGATAAACACAAAAGAACATACATTTGGTATGCCCTTAAAGTAGTCTTATACACTGGATTATACTGAAACTGAAAGCCTTCACTGCAGTATGCTAGAAAAAAAGAATACACCTATATTGGCTGTAGAAACTCTTTCTTTCTCTCGCTCTCGTTTCAGTTTTATAAATATGCTCATAGATAGACTCTCTTTTCTATGTAAGTAGTTTGTGATCGCACAGCCAAAGGTTTCTCCCTCTATGGTCTGGCTTTCGTTAACAAAATAGTACTTTCTAATTTTATTCATCAGTAAGCTTCCATGTAGCATGTCTTTATATACAAATGATAATTGGTATGCAAATTAGCATATTGCATCATTAGGCGACTTTTTGAGCAAGACTGCTCCCTTCAACTGAAAAAAAAATGCAAATGAAATGACGTTTTTATTCCAGTATCTTTGAATTAATTAATTAATTCAATTATTAATATCTTGGAAGTAATAACTGAGGAGCTATTTAAGCAAAAGTTAAAATGGTATCATGGCCTACTCATAGATGTGGATGATCTTATTGCATGATCCTCTTAGGCTTTCTTTCCATTTGAACATGGATTTTATACTATGAATATCCTTTGAATGCATTGATTTTGCTGACACAGCTCAGTACTGTCAAATGCCAAACATCAGGAACAACAGCAAACGGCTTTTAAGACAAACTGCTTTTGCTAACTATTGTTGTGACTGTCTATATTCTGCTACGATACCCAAGAGGTTTTTTTGACAATTTGCTCATTGTAATTGTTCATATTTACACCCATTCATTCTGTGCCCTCTTTGTAAAGTGTCTCAGGTTTACATTCTTGTTCATACTATGTAACAGATAATGGTGGGAAATGCACACATGCACTGTTCAGTGTGTTGACTGACTGAGTGGTGGTGAATGTGCACATCAACAGTTCAGTATGTACACTAAAACTGTATTTGATGGATGGACGAGTTTATATGGGAAATGGCTCTATGACATTACAATCCTTAATAATTTCACACCGCCTCCATGTGCATGACATCCTGTGTGTCAGCATGAACAGTTCTACCTCTGCAGGTCTTTTGAGGAATTGCATCAGATTACAATTATCTAGTGTCCACTAATACAGAGGCTCATTAACTTGTCATTTGCTGGAGTTGTGAAAGGTTAACATGAGAATGTGTGACTGGTTGAAGTATACCACACACCTCACTGAGAAGCAAGAAGGCTTTTGGTGCATATGGGCCAACACATTTATAGCCACAGGTGACAGGTGATTCAATGCTTTTAGAACAGGAATGAAACCCTTATATATGTAAAACACTGGCTAATAAGTACAGCACAATTTCTATTGACTATGTCATCTTGGAACTGCATGTAGGCAAAATAATAAAGATGTTTACTTTCTGTATGAAGCCTCCATCTCCTATTTATTTCCATAACTAAATAAATACCAGTCACAAAAGCGGAAATGTGGATAATGAGAGGCAGACAGGTTAGAGTAGAAGGTGTGTGTGTGTGTGTGTGTGTGTGTAAAAGGGGCTGCAACTCTATTTGTACATTCGTTATATAAGCTACAAGAATTACAGGTTGGATTATACTTCACCTGGAAGTCACTGGATTTGTTATAGTGCATGTTGAGAGCTCTAAAAAGTTCTGATTCTCTTCCCACAGTCAGATCCCGCACATCAGCCACTCCCTCCATGATGGCATGCCGGGCGAATTTCTCCATCTGGATGTAGTAGAACTCTCTGAAGTTACTGAACCACTTGATGAGCTGGGAGGTGATACATCGCGTGAACTGGGAATGAAGCGGAGAAGGGTAAGTGTGCTGATGCAGTGCATCTGAAGGTAACAACACTCCATATTTGATGTTTTTTGTGTATGTGACATAAAAATGTGCTTACAAAAAATTATTTACAGCATCAGATTGTTTAAATGTATTAAAATGTAAATAATAAAGTATGTTTGGCCACATCATTGTATTGTCATTCTTATGTTTTGTGTTTAACAGAAATGCAATACTTGAAATGGTGTAAATTTAATAATGCTTTTTTTCACTAGTAATATAAGCGGAGTAATTTTTCAAAGATTTTGATCAATGCTATAAAATCATAGTGTCATAACTAATCAGCATGAATCATTATTCCATGCTCTGTAGCATGTGGAGGTTTTCTTATTTAAGATGTCTCATGTACACAACAATATTGTTGCATCTCTGTATTATTGTTCCTTACCTGCACATCATCGAAAAAGGTTTTCAGCACAAGTGAGCTGGGGTAGCGAGTGTAGAAGAACATGAGCTTTGCTTTCTTCAGATGGTTTGTGGTCAGACCCTCCTAAATACACAAGTATTAAGGATACAATACACATCTTACACATATGAAGCTGCATGGTTTTTCTTTACCAAAGGGAAAAAAAAGTCAAGCATTCTTGTGGAACATTTTCTCCCCAGGCATCATCATTATTGCCCAGGGTAGAAGGACAGATTGCAATTTTCTTCAGAGGTCACCAGATCAAAGGAAGCCGTTATTGGAGTCTGTAAGGCATGCTAAGTTGCAAAGTTATTGCCCTGTTTAGAAAGAAAGCAAAAAATTGTTGTTGATGAACAGGCTCATTTTGTACCAGGCACCTGGTGGCGATGACAAGGTTTGTGGGCACAGACCGGGTTGTTATTTGGCACTTGAACCTCAAAGAAACAGAGGTAGAGGGTTTCTTGTAAGATATATTGGTACTGGCCTCTAAAGACAATTGTGTAAAAAGCAACAATTACTTTTTATGAAAGAAAGGGCAGACATTTTCTGATAATGAGAAGCCATTTAGTCCTACCTGCTGTTGTGAACGAACACAAACCTTTAAAGGTACAGATGACAGAAAATACTTGAATTAAGCAGTAAAATATTGGCATTTTCTATAACATTTTGGAAAACTTCCAAAGGATACATTCAGCATGTAGAAGTTATTCTTCATCACACTCTGCTGAACGTCAGACTCAATCTTGACATGAGGGAGACACAGGGCTTCTAAAAGTGTTGGATCCACTGATACAGGATGAGTCTGGGGGCTTCTGACAGATCTGGAGTTGACCTTGGACCTCACTTTGACTGCGTTCCAAGACACATCAAATGTCTCCAACTTCGCTTGACCAACTCCAGAGTGTACATCTGGCAAACATGTAGTGGTGATTTGATGGGCACCATTGTTTTCCGATGCATGATCTTCATGAAGAGCAAAGTAATGACTGAAAGGAGGCTTGGAACACTGGTGAGCTCTTGTTTTGGGCTGGATGTTAACTGTGCTGCATCTGGCCAGCGGAGGCTTTTGTAGAACCAAAGAGAGCGCTTCAGTTTGAACATCGGGGACTTGCACCTCTGCTCTCTCACAACATGAAATTCCTGGTTTATTATCTTTACAAATGGACGACTGCTGCTGAAGATTAAGAAGAGACATATCAGTTTCTCCTCTCCCTTCCTCATTTGGCGGCCCCTGTAAAAGCGGCATGCTTTTGAAAATGGAATCAACACTAAGACTGACAGCTCTTGACAATTCATATTTCAAAATATCTGCCATCAATTTAATTTTGTAAGGTGTAGATTGGAAATAGTTCATCAGCTTCACTTTTTTCCACCCTTGGTATTTCTTACATGAGGCACTCTCACACTCGTTTGGATCTGTGAATGCATCACTTAGAGATGTGTTAGGAGAATCACTCCAGGTGGGATAGTCGTCTTCAGCAAAACCTTGCCTGCTGACTCTCTCAGTTTCATTTGCTCCATCTGCATGGCTAAACCTTGTCCGAAGTCGTCGAAATGGCTGATGCCTACTTTGAAGCTGCTTCTTTATTGTCTGGTTCTCTTGACTCCTGCGGCTGGTGCTACCAGCACCGCTTCTTTGCATGTGGTCCCGATGGAGAGGCAGTTCTTGTGTCCTTTTGTTTTCCTGCATGCTGTCTGATTCCTCATGCTCACATGCTGCTGTGGCCGCATCTGTGAAATGCAAACTAGGGGAGCCCGTCATGCCTTTGATGATATTTTCCACTCTGGCACGCTTTGCTTGATGGCCACTGTTCAGGGTCCAGTCACTGGGACCACAAGACTCGACTGCAGCGGACCGGTGACTTCTTGTGGACAGAGGTCTAACGGGGCCGTCTCTTGATGCTTTGCTGTTGAGCCCCACCTGGCTTGAACTGATCATACTCGAGCCAGTGTCGTTGCTGCTGTAACAAGCACTCTCCGGTGGAATCCTGTTGCTCCCTGTGTCTTTAGGGGAGAGCATGAAAATACTCGATCCATCTGAATTTGATGACACAGTAGATTCATGTTGGAAAGATGGGTGCTCTGTACTGTAGTTGTCAAGGTAGAAGTCACTGGAGGAATACATGCCTTTGTCCTAAAGGGTTGGCTTCATGTTTGTTGAATTATAAGGAAGACAGCAGTGAAAAATAATACTACATGTCATTATATGGCACAAGTATTGTAATAAATCAAAGAGCCTCCAGAAGTACATGGAAATGTCACAGTAACAAATTTTGTATTACATAGATTAGCAATCAAAAATTTCATTTCTAATTGTTTGTTAATATTGTTTCATTTAAATTTGTACTTTTTCAGTGTTCATGCTACTTATTTATTGATTTTATTTGAATTAAAAGGAACTTCAAATCCACTGTAAGGTCTTAAAATGTTACAAATAAATTTCTCCTCACCCTACTATCTACAAGATAGTAATTTTTCTTGTTGCTTAGCTTCATCTTATGTTTATCTTTATTATATACATTAAATTCCCAATGCAGATTTGTCAAGAATTGCGAGAAGTATATGTACCCCATATCGCAGTCACACTGACAAAGTAAATCATGCAGACTTCATAGACATCATTCAGACAAATAGTTGATACCCTACCTGTTGCCTTTTCGGAGAGAGCAGTGGACCGTGCGGGTGGGATGCTTGCTGGAGGAGAGCATGTCTCATGTATTTCTACTGGACCACTGAGCCCACCCAGAAACGAGGAGGTGTGGTCAAATTCACTGCCCTATCCCATGGCTTGCCTGTCCCATGGTGATATGGAGTCCCTTATTTGTATCAGACTCTTAAACTAATCTTAACATTCATGTTACCTTCAAATTTACCAACATTTTCAATCAATTGGGGTCAATTTGACCCCAGTGATTAAAACCATTATTATAATAAAATTTGTTACCCGAGTTTATGTGACAAGTATTTTATGTGACTTGTTGACCTAAATAGCTTTTTAAACAAAACATAACCTTCCCCATCCACCCCTCTTTATACATTAAAGGTCTTGTGGGAACCACATTTTTCCATCCCCAATGTCACATTAACTCTCCATGGTTCTCTCACTACTACAGGTGTGGTTATGTTTAGTTAGGGCCCTAAAGCAGAGGGATGTGTTTTTTGAAGATTATAAATGCCATAGTCCCTCAGCGTCATTCACAACAACTAAAACAAATGTGTGCAAAATGTTGACATTTCTTATAGGTTTTCTACAGCTAAAACAGGCTGGAGTCAAACTGATCCCAGAGGAACACTGATGTACAAAATGTGTCCAGGACAATGAAAACATATCATCATGTTCATTTCATGTTTACCCACTGGTCCACATTAAATTAGTAAAAGTCGTGAAATATGAAGCAAACTATATATTAATCATGTATTTAGAGATGTTAAACATTGAATGGGGTCAATGGGAGGGTTATAATAATTTTAGACAAATGAGTATTGAATAAATATTTACCTTAGATTGGGATAGAACAGACCTCTGGTGTTTGTTCAGTTTCTACTGAATTAAACTTACCATTAAGTTGCTTTGATTGTGCAAACGGGCAAACAGCCACTGCCGTCTAGTTAGATTAGAACATACATCTTACAATTGAGTGTTATTTAAATTGGTCCTCGAGATAGAAGCAGTTCTATCACATCTGAAATACATAATTATAACAGTCGATTACGTTTATTATCATATGGCCCAAGTGAAGTTTTGGCCAAGCTGAAGCATATGAAATGGCCATAAAATAAAAGTTGGATTACAGAACAGTGCGAGTCCCACCTTCACAGTGGTACCTCCCAGGCTACCGTGGCTCGTGAGGATCAGACCGCCTCCTCAGCGAGTCGCGAGCTTCCGCGTCGCTCCCGTCTGCCGCTGCTTGACACTACACAGAAACACTAGCTATGTTATCGCGTTCCCGATGTCTATACCGGACGCTTGGTCGCTCTCTGTCAGTGCTAAGCCAGGTAGGATGGAAATGTCAATGAATGACCCTGTCCACTGAGCTCCTAAGGGTTTCACCTAAGTAAGTCAATGCTAGCTAGTCTGTGCAATCTGACTTTGGCGTCTTCATGCCAAGGCCTGGTCCGTCAGGGGCTGGGGCAGACTGACACCCACCAAGTTTGCCAGGGTCTGTGTCTATTCAGCCGTGTGAAGAAACTAGGAAAGCTACCCCGTTAACCACCGGGTCGTCGACAAAGCTTTTGAACGTATTATAACTGTAAATGTATGTAGCAAGATAGTTATCGCCAACATGGCTGCCTAGTTTACGTAAACGGTGGCACGAGCGAGCAGGTCAAAGCAATTTGAGGTTAGCTTGTTTTGCTCTAACCTCTACCCACGAAGCTTGTGTCGTTTGTTCTGTTTAACATGAACGGCTTGTCAGCATACGGAGCAGTCTAATTTCTTGACCGAGTAGCGTAAGTATGTTATGGTGGTGCCTGGTGTGTGCAGCTGTCACACACAAATAGCCCTTGACATGTCAGGCATGGATATGCGGTGTGAGGTTAGCTTTGCACCTACAAGTTCAGCCGCCTTGTTGTTGCTTTCAGCCGCTACCCTTGCTGCACAACACAATTTTAATGTAGGTGTCTTTTTAGGTTATTAGTATTGTGACTTCGCCTAATTACCACGCTAACTCAGCGGTACTGTTGCTAGCATAGTGAATTTTGTGCTCTCTGATGGCGCAGAGCAACATTTGGATAGCAGAACTGGAATCAAAAAGCTCTAAACGAGTCTGCTGGGATGCATTCAGAAACTTGCATGTTTTGGGCTTTTTTGAGGGAATGAAGTTGGCTTTGCACCTACATGTTCAATCGCCTTGTTTCTTTCAGCTGGTAACCTTGCTGCACAACGGTCGCAATTGTAATATAGGTGGCATATCAGATTATTAGGTTTGTGTATTCGCCTAATTGCCACGCTAACCCAGCAGTACTGCTGCCACCATACTGAATTTTGTGCATCATAACTGTTTGAGATCTCTAATGAATAGAACAGCTGGAATCAGGAAGCTCTAAATGAGTCTGCTGGGCTGCATTCGGAAAGCAAGTTTTGGGCTTTTTTTTAGTGGAAGGAGTACATACAAAAAACTATATTTGACGCTGTTTCAGATACTAAGAAGGGACCGAAGTGTCCAGTCACGTGCACAGAGGACAAACTATACAGATTTCCGCACTAAAAAAGACAATAATAATGTGTCTCACTGTTGTAGACAAGGAAAAGAGTTTCAACAAAATTAGCTTGGGTGTGTCCTGTTCATACTTTGTGCTGCTGTGGATGATGACTCAGTTGTCTGGCAGTCGGCATCAGTTAAACCACTAGGAAACATAGTTTATGGTCTTGGCAGACCAAAGACAATTGTAAAGAAGCCAAGGGTTTTTTTGCAAGGGTCTCAAAAATGCTCACAAGAAAAACGCCATATTGCGTACCATGCAGTGGCCAGCTTTTGTCAGAATGACAATTCTGACTATTTCCTATTAAGAAATAGCAGTGGACTACAAAAAACAATGCATACAAATTTTAAATTCTGGGCACAATTTGGCATTTGTGTCTTTCATTGTGCACTTTTGTACAAGATGTGTGTATTTAAAGGTGATTTGGATGTAGGAGACTGCAGTACCAAATCACCGAACATGTAGGCATTCTTTTTACAGGCCTAATGTACATTACTCATAACACGCTTAAATGTAATTGTATAATATTAGTGCTTTCTGTTCCACTGATCTGTTGTTTTATAAACCATGTCTTTGACTGTCATACACATTACATGTATATGAGATTGTTGCACGTGTTTATGCATTTGTCTATACAAGTTTTTGTTTTTCTCCATCCAACTTTTAATGGTGAATCTGCTCTTTACGTTTAATTCAGCAGGTGCAACATTTTATGACTGGGTTGTTTGAGGATAAACCCGATTGTGATGACAGTGATACACCGCTTCATATCAGCTCAGAAATTGTAGTTGTTTAGCCCAGAGGTATTGAAATATTTTTTTTGTGTTTCTGGATACCCAGTTTGCTTTCATTAAGCCATGGACCCCATTGGAAGTGATTTCGTCCTGTGATTTTTTTTTTTTTTTTGGTTTTGTTTTGTTTGTTTTTTGGTTGTTGTTGTTGTTGTTGTTGTTTTTAAGAGATTTTTGTGTTGAATTGTTTAGTCATTTGTAACCTCAGCAAATTAACCCGGTTTCTTTAAAAAAACATGGGGGGAAGATGTGATGAGCAAATCAGCCTAATGACTGGAACATTAGCTAGAACTAGAGAGTTAATAAAACATCAGAAAATTGTGTGGGTGAGCGGGTGGGGGGATTTGATTATTATCCACTGACATCTGACATTTTCTCAGAGCTGGTTCACCTGGTTGGGGAAGCACAGTTGATCTAAATCATAGTGCTGTCGTACCAGAAACTTAGTGACCAGTCATCATAGCCAGCTGCCATAAATTGAAGGCAATAGGGATTCCTGGTGTTTTTATACAAGTAGACAATAAAAAGAACAGGTGAATGAGTGAATGAAACTTATTGCTTTTTTTTTGTCTTTTTGTCTTTTCAGGTTAATAATGTACTGGTTCAACAAAGTGCATCTGGTAAGTGTGCTGTAACCTAAGGAGACTGGTGTCTGAGCTAATACAGCATCTAAGCCTGCTGTCTTTGTTCCTTGTGAATAAGCAAGCTCTTTAAATGGCTCATCCTATGCAAAATGGAATAATGATGCCTGTTGAGTGGCTATGATGCCCCAGGAACCCACAAGTGCTTAAACACGCCGTTCACAGAACTTGTGTCATGCATATCGTATGCATTTATTTAAATCAATCTGTCATGTCTGCTGTGTGTTGCTGTGAGACAGCCTAATTTCCTCCTGCAGATTTCTAAAGGTCCTACCTACTCATGTCAGGCCCTGAAGACTCTCAGTAGTTGCTTCAACTGTTATTGTGTAGCTGATAATGCTTTTTTCCTTCAATTTCTGTATTTCTCCACTCTCTTCTTATCTTCACCTTTAAGGCCTCTTTGTCTGCAACCGGGTTGTTTACAGGAACACGCAGCCGTAAGTGCTTTACTTTATTCTGCTGTCTTTGAATGCCCAACAATAACCCCAGCACTCTCAATCTCCTGTGCCATGTTGACAGTGTGTGTCTTACGTCTGTATAATAAGCATTTGGAGAAAAATTGGCATAATGTATGTGGCACTGGTATGGTGTTACTTTTAAAAGCAAATAACCATTTGGACATCTGCCTACTACAATATTAGCAAATAATATGTTGCTTTAAAAAAAACAAAAAGGTACTTTGAATTGCCTTGTATTATGTGTCTAAAAGTAAACAAAATCTTTTTTTGTCTCTTAGATGTGAATCTCTGTCATCAGCTGGTGTCTTCTACATCAGACACTTCAAGACATCGGCTGCTCACAGTATGTACCAAAAACATGTCTTACCAGTTTTCACTGTCACTGCCGTGAATTGAAGTAAACTCCCTCTTCTGTTCTCTTCTGTTGTTTTTTTGCACAGGGGATGAAGTAGTCACTGTCAAAACCCCTGCATTTGCAGAATCTGTTACAGAGGGGGATGTCAGGTGGGAAAAAGGTTGGTATAAGTGAACAAATTAAAGAACAAAATGTTCTTAGTATTTCAAAGGTGTCAGTGACCCCTAAAACGTGCTAACATCCTGTGTGTACACACAATGTAGCTATTCAGCTGTTTATCCACAGAATTAATTTAGCCTTAGCACAGTCACCCATTGTTTGTGTGGGACAAGCTATGTCTCGGTGCCATGTAAGGGAAGGTGACCTACCTGGTACCTACAGCAAGGCAGCTGGCCCTAGTAAAACACAACTTTTTCCAGTCAATTTTTTATCATTTAGAAATTTTTTAGTATACCTACGTCAAAAGTTGTAGTATACTATTGAGCCAAGCAATCATTATAATGACGTTTGTTCCTGCACGTTAAGTAAATAGTTGTTTTTTTTTTTTAGCCGTGGGCGACTCTGTGACAGAAGATGAAGTAGTGTGTGAAA
The DNA here is from genome assembly GCF_902150065.1 of Myripristis murdjan. Taxonomy (NCBI): domain Eukaryota; kingdom Metazoa; phylum Chordata; class Actinopteri; order Holocentriformes; family Holocentridae; genus Myripristis; species Myripristis murdjan. The sequence goes on along the minus strand of NC_044003.1, from coordinate 30,806,242 downwards.
TTGAAACTGACAAGGTAAACACAAGGACAAACTTAACAATGCTCAGAATATAAGAAACATAACGTTCTACTTAGAGTAAGAGAAAAACCCAAGATGCACAAAGTGCTTAGGTTTTGTAACTTCTTGATTTTGTGTTGGTGTACTCCTTTTTATTTATTTTTTATTTTTTTAACTTCACAGACCTCAGTGCAAGTACCTGCTCCAGCAGCTGGTATAATTGAGGAACTGCTGGTGCCTGATGGTGGGAGGGTAGAGGGAGGAACACCGCTCTTCAAACTCCGGAAAGGAGGTGCACACTTGTTTACTTAATTATCTTTGATCACATCATTAGTGCAGTAAGCTAAGTGCTAAAAGCACATGATAAGGTAATTTTTGCTCGGGTGTGTACCAAACAGACGTTTTCTTGTCTGAAGCATATGATTTGTAGGCAAGGACATCTCTATAACACCACAGCACTTCACTTATAATAGTAAGATGTTATACATTTTACCTTTATCAAAACATTGCAGCTCTGCCGATTTGTATATTGCACTTGGCGATATTGTGATTTTGATGATATTTTGATTAATTGTTTAGCCATACCTCGACAATACATGCCAGGATTAGTTGTTTCTCCCTCTGTTGCTGCACACATCTATAGACAGATAGCAAACCTGACTAATAAAACTGCCTGTCTTCTTTAATTCTGTTTCCTCAGCTGCCACTGCCAAAGCTGTCCCATCCCCAGCTGCAGAAGCCCCTGCTGCTGCAGCACCTCCTCCACCGCCGCCTCCCTCTCCTCCACCTTCAATCCCCACCACCATGCCTCCAGTGCCCCCAGTGCCAACACAAGCTGCTCAAGCCAAACCTGGTGCGTTACATACTCTGCGACACATATATACTCGGTTCAGCCACAAATGGCAGTGTTTCCCATAAGTGTGCCAATAACATGGCCTGCTGCCACAATTTTTGCCTAGCTGCCACAGAGTAATAAGTTGATCATGATACAGAATTGATGTAATTCGATCTCTGTTGTAGTAGAGACAGTTCATTGTGTGATGTTACTGTCACATCAGACTAATTACTTCAGCTCAGCTATGCAAACAAACTGTGTACTTCTGCTATTTTACATTTTGCCTGTATTGGTGCCACTTGTAATTTACCAGAAATTTATAAAACTGCCCAACACTCAGATAGAAAAATGACTTGATACTGAATATTGGCACTGCTAGGTTACACAATAGTGACCTTCCCCTACCCCACTTACACTCATTGTCAAATCACATCAGTGTTTGCAATTACCAGCACACCAAATGATTCAAAACATTATTCAGCAACTCAAAAACATGTATCTGTTCATCAAGGCTGAAAGGAGGCAACATTAATATGGTGGCTTATTGATTTTAATAAATTAGAGCTGGTTGTTGATGCTGAAGTTGTTTTTTTTTTACTTGTTGGCTTTTTTGATACATTTCTTTTGCTCATTTGCTGTCATTCTCTGCACTCTTTTAGTTTCTGCAATTAAGCCAACAGCTGCAGCTCCAGCACCAGCTCCTTCAACAGTAGGAGCCAGAGCAGAGAACAGGGTAACGCACGTTAGTTATGCTGAAACATGAACCCTACAAAGCTGCAGCACCATAAGTTCTGCATCTTCTATCAAATTCCATCCAGAAGAAAATATAACACATTTAGAGGAGATGGTACAAAGATATACCCTAGCATTTCCACACCCTTTACATTTGTATTCACCTGTTCAGGTGAAGATGAACCGGATGAGGTTGAGGATTGCCCAAAGGCTGAAGGAGGCTCAGAACACCTGCGCCATGCTGACTACCTTCAACGAAGTTGACATGAGGTGAGCCCCCGAATCTCCAAAAGCAATAAATGCAACTTTCTACACTGTGTAGTCACTGGTTGAGACCTTAATCCATTACAGTTGCAAGTCTCAGCACAGAAGAAGTTGAGTGCCAGATTTGAAAGTCAATACAGCAAAATACAGCGAGATCAGTATCAGACAAAAGATTTTGTTGATTTGTGGTATGTGAAGGTGTTTCCTGGTAAACAGACTTACATATGACCACAATTTTGCTTCAGCAACATTCAGGAGATGAGGAAAAACCACAGAGATGCTTTTCTTAAGAGGCACAACATCAAGCTTGGTTTTATGTCAGCGTTTGTGAAGGCTGCAGCACACGCTCTGACTGACCAGCCTGTTGTAAATGCCGGTAAGACTGCTTCTACAGCCTGACTTCATAACATCACTGTTTTTGTATTTAGAGTTCAAACAGCTTAGGCAATGTTAACTAGCTTTCTCAATCCACAAAGCAACTTTATTCCTGAATTACACTGCAGTTGCATTGAAACATTTTTTTGCCGTATGTTCTACTTGTTTCTTGCCACAGTTATTGATGATACAACCAAAGAGATTGTCTACAGGGATTACGTAGACATTAGTGTGGCTGTGGCAACTCCAAAGGTAGGTCTAGTTTTGTGTGTTTTAAAAACTCACTTTGAATGTTGTGCACTAATGCTTTGAAAATAAATTGGCATCTAAGATACTTGTTTGCTATTCAGGTGTATAATTTGTTCCTTCTACACCCTATGTCAGGGACTTGTTGTACCAGTGATCCGCAGTGTTGAGACAATGAACTTCGCTGACATTGAGAAAGCTATAAACGCACTGGGAGAAAAGGTAAAAAATATTGTACAATTGATTTGACATTGTGACATCCTCAAATAGTTTGGGTTTCTACATTGTTATCATTAGCATTCCCTCCTTCATTTGTGTTATCTTTGTCATCATATGGAAATTATGAGAAAATAAGTCGACTGATTGTGCCTTAGGCTCGTAAAAATGAGCTGGCTGTTGAGGATATGGATGGCGGTACTTTCACTATCAGCAATGGTGGAGTGTTTGGCTCCATGTTTGGAACGCCCATCATCAACCCCCCACAGTCTGCCATTCTTGGCATGCACGGCATCTTCGACCGACCTGTGGCCATCAATGGCAAGGTGAGTCATGAATTGTCTCGCTTGACACAGATGGCAAAAAAGAGTATCTTGAGCTTTGTCTGAATGAATAAGAAAATAATTGCATTACATGTAGAGCCCTACAATGTTTCAGAACTTTGTGTGTGAGTAATGAAGAGGGGGGAGGCGGGGGGATATTCTTTGTTCAGAAGTGGTTGGGAGCAGTCTTCCTCACAGGATACCTTGAATGTTAGGAATATTTAATTTTTAGAGGTTAGTTAAGTATATTGTTTTTTTGTTGTTGTTGTTGTTGTTGTTATTGATTGACATCTTATGACACTGGTTTGTTCTGATATGGTAAACCCAACTCGTGGTGGTTTAAAACAAACACTACAAATTATGTAAGTACCACGTGGTCTGGATGTCATCTACTTTCATGCAAAAAAGCCATAAAACAGGTTGCTTTTTTGCTTTGGCAGGTTGAGATCAGGCCCATGATGTACGTAGCGCTGACGTACGACCACCGACTCATCGACGGCAGAGAGGCAGTCACCTTCCTGCGCAAGATCAAAGCAGTGGTAGAAGATCCACGAGTGCTGCTTCTGGACATGTGATTTCCCTCTCACCAGTATGCTCATATAAAGATAGGTCACCTACATAGAATGTCAAAACCATCCATTTTTATTAGCCAGCCACGTAAAGGGTGTCTGAATGGACTGAAACAAGGAAAAATTATCCCAGGAATAGGCTTAATATAGGCTTTGGCCAAATAAACAAAGTACAGTTTTCTTACATGCCAATTTCTGTGCTGTGTTCAAATTTCAATATTGGATTGAACAGTTTACACAAACATTTTTTAATCCTGTGGTCTCAATTTCAGTTATTGTCTTGTAATAGCTGACATGCACAAAAAAGCCATAAAAGCAAGCAACATTTAAAACCCTCAGTCTACATTGCATGTCTTAGAACAAGTGATAGAAACACTCATACACAGGCTGAACATGCTGAAGCTTAGTCTTATCAGTTGATGCTGTTCAGGTGAACATGATGCATCAGACTGACACCTCACTATACTCTTGTGTATTCACACAACAAAATAGCTTTTCCATGCAATAGAGTTGGCTGTCTAATTCTGTTCCCTGTTCATCTTTTAGTATTTGTGAGACACTTTTTCCACAGCAGGGCCAAGTGGAACTTGCTCAAACTAGTTCAAGATGTTTTGATGTTACCATAGTATTGGAGGAGTTTCCTAAGTTAATCTGAAACGATTGCTAGTCATTGTTGCTGGCAGAAAGTTGTAAAAAGAAAAAAGAAAAGAAACGCAGCCATATTGTTTGGGGTAATTTGAGCACCACTGGACCCTGGTTGAACTTAGTGGAAACCAGACTTTTGTGTGGAACATCCGGACAGCAGCCCCATGCCTTTAAATCCATGTCAGCTGTTTGATGAGTATGTGTTGGTGTCGGCACAGCTATATTCCTGCTTTGTACAGTTAGCCCTGTCTTGTCTGTTTTTCTTTCTTGTCATCTGTTTTTTAGGCGTTAAACGAAGGTCAAATCTCAGAATGTTGATCAAAATATTGTATGAGCTTTTAGTAGAACAGATCACACTTCCTACATGATTTCACTGTTCATTGTTCAAAACCAGTCACTATTCCTTTCAGGATTTTTTTTAAAAAAATGCATATATTGTATAACAACTACATGGGCACCTTAATGTTGGGATTGGTGTTGAAGACGCACAATTTTAGCAGCAGGTTTTCTCATGAGGTCTTGAGTGTCTGGGGATCAGACTCTCATTGTGCTACCTTATAAAATACTCGCATATGTAAAGAAAACTGTTTTAAACATTAAACATCTCAGAATTTTATGTACTGAAACTTGTATCAGCTGCTGTCTTTGTGAACATGCATGTTGTACTTTCCATTAGTCATCCGACAATGACAACCTGTGTTAATTATACTTAGTTGGCATGTGCATTTCACCTTGACTGGCAGCTATTAAGAAATGACACTATCATCTTTTTGAAAATGGTTGCAAAATAGTCCTTTCCAAATGGCCCAAAATGGCAAAGTAGAAAGCATAAAGATCAAGTAGTGAACGTCCTCATGATTAATCTTGGATGAGACATTTTATCCTGTGCCAAATCTATTTTGCTCCTGAATTTTTTGCTGGGCCCATTCCAGATTCATTTTGTGCCAAGGATGGATCTTCAAAGCCTCATTAGCGAGCCTATCGCCTGCTCTTGAGAATCTCCACAATGGGATCATCTCTGACAAAGTCTTAAGGGTTGCTTTTCCCTTCCTCCCACTTCATGAACACTGGTTCAAGTGTGTGCAGCTGTGTATGATACCCCTTCACTATTTCTGTTTACTTTAATAATCATGGACGACAATGGGTCCTACCGTACGTCTTTGTTTCTCTGCCAGCACCTACACAAATGTCTGAACAACACCATTTGGAGGAAAAACACAGAATTCATTATGGGAACACACAAAAACCCAAACATTAGATTACCATGAGAATACTGGAGGTCCTAATGGGCTTGAATACAGCAGACAATGATACAAGGGATCCTTTAATTAAATTATTTACTTTTATTACCACTCAAGATTCCATTAGCGCTTCCCAGATCATGGTAATTGGCAGTGTGTGCCAGTGGGTGCATAGATATCTGAAGGGTTTGTTGGCGGTTTTATGTTTTGTCTTTAAAATTTGGCCAAATTTGTGAATTTCCAATTGGACTGCTCAATAAGATGTGGGTTTTAAGTCTTTGTGTCCATTCAGATGAAAGATGGCCCATTAGAAATTGGCAGCTAGCTGTTTGTTTTCATTCAGCCACATCAGAGGGATAATTTACCTAAATAATTCTGTTTTATTCCATCTCTCAAATTAGCTAATTATATCTGTGCCCTTATGTAAAGAATTGTCTTTTAGTCATATTGCAAAGTATATTTGGACTTTTAAAGTTGATATGAGCAGCAAAATGGGAACACTTTCATTGAGTTTCTTGAATGCACCCCTGACACATTTAAAGCATGAAAAAACACTTACCAGCTCCTCTAATGAGGTCGAACATGTAAGGTTTTGGATGCATGTAGAACTGTATGTAAGCAATGATCTGACAGATGCCACCAGGAACATCTCTCAGGTAAACAGTCAGGGAACAGCAACACCAAGTGACAATCTTCACTCCTTCAAACCAGACACAATCATGCAAAGAGCCTGTGTCATCAGTTCAGTAAGTTTAGATGTTATGCACTATAATCATATTTAACTTCAACAATTACTAAACAAGGAGTAAAAGTTAGGTTATTAAAGATGAGATATGAATTTCCACACAAATTTAGTCCAGTTTTTACTGAAACTGCCACAGTCTTCCGTATGAGGAATCATGTTCGTTTGGAGTTTATGATGCTGCAACACAAGCACTCAGGTGTTTGGACATTCAAGGTAAATGGAGTGCAGTATGATGTATTTTACTGTTGTTAAACTTAATAATGTTACCTAGTTATTGAGCTATGAGCTGTTACTGGGTCTATGCCAGTAGATACAGAAAAGCAAATCTATCCATTGTTTTCAATGTTTTGTTATGCCATCTATTCAATGAAAAGGTGATGTCAGCAACCCCCTCCATGTACTATGATGTAGTATACATATGCTTATATACACACACCGTGGCATCACCATGTGAGCATTTGCCTCCTTTCATTCAAACTTAAGCCACGACTCTCCTGCGCAGTGCGCTGTTGGAACTTCCCTACAATACTGCTGATTCAATAGGGGTAAAAACCCTTTGAACCCAAATCCTCACATGGCTGTCCAGAAGCAAATGGACCTTATCAACAGGCAAAAAGCACTAAGTGAATCATTATTTTAGCTGGGTACACAGCTGCCAGATCAAACATGGAAAGAGAAGAATGAAATTACTCAATCTTTCACTCGAATTAAACAAAGAGCTCAGCCAGTGATGTACAAATCCATCAGCTTTAAGACGGTCACATAAATGTGAGAGAGATACTTTAAGTGTAGACTAAGCAGGACGATGATTGAAATTCATCTGAGTTCTTGTTTTGGAATTGGCAGTATGAGGATACACAGCCACAGCACAGACAATACAAACACAGACCACAGGTATGCCAGCTTATGTCTTTGATTTGAAGTGAAACAAAAGCATTTTTTCTTTAGCTTTGGCACTTTAAAGCTGTTTATGTTATGAATAAGCTGTCAGCCAGCATTGATTGAAAGGTAACAGGCTGGAAGAATAGCTAGTAACAAGTGTTTGGACTAGCCTTGTTACACCACTGGAGCTTGTTCCGTATGATATGACACCTTGAGACACAATTAGCCAACACACCCTTAATAATCCCACTCCGCAGGGCCTGCATAAGTAATGGAACACATGCATATTCACTAGTGTGTTGTTTCCTTTACAGGCTGTTTCCTACAAAGCGAACCAATGTGGCAAAACAACTACCTCGCATCTGGCCCTATTCTTTCTCTGCTCTCAGTCCTTTGATATGGAGGCTGGCTCTCCTTTTCTTCCTCCTCTTGTTCTGTTGTCATACCAGAAGATTATTTTTGGATGGAGAGAATGAGGCAGAGGCCCCTGTGGCCTGGCCACGGGCACAGCTGGCAGAGCTGATGCGGGTGCAGCTGGCTGGGGTTAGAGGTTAAAGTATTCACTCTGGAGAGAATTGGGTTGAGCTAAGAACTCCAGCTGAAGGAAAAGGGAAGGTGGAGCCACTGACGTCACGGGGGGCCAGTGTTAGAGTGCAGCTCTCATTGGTGTGTGATGGTCTTAGGTTTGTGATGTTATTTGCTCCTCCTTGTCTTTTCCTCTTGTGCATAAAAGCTGAATCAGAGCTTTGGACTGGTAGCAGTGTATGCTGTTGGATCAGGGTGTCTGTGGGTCCTTAATAAGTCTTAAAATGTCTCAAATGAAATCCATTTGAGGATCTTAAAAGTTATTAAATAGCCTTGAAGCTGAATTTATGAGGCCTTCATTTAAACATAAACATCTTGTGCATCACAATTAACATATAACTCACTATGTCTACCAATGAACTGCCTTTATACTTACTTGCTACACTCCTCTTGATCATCCTGCTCACTTAATTCTTTCCTGTCATACTTACCTGTAGAGAGAAATCCAGAAAAATCCTTGTACTTACCTGTCCCAAGTGTGGGGGGAAAAATAATGGCTAAAGTTATTATAGAAGCAGTTTGCTAGTTTACTTTAAGGAAACTGATATAATATCTGATCTAGTCAGTCATCTATCATATTCCCTTTGAAACCTTACCTCTGCACTGAACTGATGCAATTCAGTGTAGTTTTTACCTTTATACTTACCTGCGATGCTTATTTGAATATGAACAAGATGATTTGGGCAAAATGCTGGCTTGAATTTTGATGAAAATTGTCTTTTAAAAAGCATTAAATTTAATTCTCTTACACCTGTGGATGAATTATGTGGCTACTGATTGATCAGTGTTTCAAATCTGTCACTTAATGAGAGATAAATGCAACAGGAATGCAATGCAAAGAATAACATGCAAAATGAATGCAATACAAAGTTGTGTATCCAAGTGAGAAACAGACTGCACTGGCCTTTATTTGAACATCTCATGTCTCATCCTCAGGCAAAGTTTAATATCCCTGTACTCATGACTCCTCAGCAACCGGCAACAGCATTACAACATTACTGAACTACATTACTGTCTAAGCAATGCATACAGCTGCAGAACTGAGTTCACTGATGTTAAACCTCCGGCAGACGTCTTCATCCAGCTAAAACTGAGCGTCTGGCTTCCATTTAAGTTGGAGGAAAACACATCTGGCTGTGTAATGTATTTATCTTGGGGTGGATGACCACTACAAGATTTCTTGAAAATATTGTGGCCAGGCTGGTTATACCAGACATTTCCTAAACCAGAGGTGCTGCAAGATCATCTAAGATGTTCCCCATCATTTTCTAAATGTGTTTATAGCTTACTTGAGGCAAAATCAAATATTCATTATTCTAAAATGTTAACAAATGTGTTACCAAGTGCATGTGTGTGTATAATTGAAAACTAAAGGCTTTGGTCTGCCCCAAGGCTTGTTTGGTACATAGGCTTTCTCTTACAAAAGGCCGTTTTAAGCAGAGTCATTCTGATTTTTGCATGGTCAAATGATGACATGACAGCAAGGTCTTTATCATTACACACCTGCTCAGAGACCTGCCCAGGCCACATCTAACCATAGGCTTTCTAGATGCATGCCTAGGGCCTCATTGCCACTAGGCAGGCCAAATAGAGGTGTAATGAACATCAACTTCCTTCATTAAATATTGATGATTAAATATGATTTCACAATGTAATAAATATTTTTTGACGTATATTTTAAAATGTTTTAAAAATGTAAAATCTAATCACAGTGTCAGCTGCAGGACAAAAGGGCTTTACACAAGCTTGTCTCAGGCCCAGCAGTTTCAAAGCCCACAAGCCAGCCTCAGTTACCACCTGCAAGGCCCGCCCTGTCGGCAGCTGAGAATGGACTGACCAGCTCCTGGGATTTTGATGACATCAGCAAGGACCTCATCAAAAGTCAGGAGAAAGCATCTGAAAATGTAAGTTTTCCATTTAAATATCCAAATCTGAATGAGTAAAGACACTTTCAATTAAATGTACAATATATTTAAATCAGATGTATAATATAGAGCTACACTTTCCACTAGAAATAAATGACTAACAAATTGCATATATTGTTATGGTGCTCTAGGTGGTTCCTATGGTGTTGCCAGTTGCTGTGGTTATGAATATCAAAACATAAATAGATAAGCTAAAAAATGTTCAGCTAAATTAATGAGCATAATAATCATGTGGCAGCCTAGTGTAATATATCCATTTAATCCAGTTCTGGATTTACCTATAGTTTATCCTGCAGTTTTTGTTAAACATCTCAATCTATTCTTATTGTTATGACAAGACATGTCCCTTTTGTCCTGACCCCTGACCTGGACGATCTGCTCATGGTCATTCTTCATGCAGTGAAAGCAGATACTGTACCCTGTAGTTGCTATGCTGAGCTTCAAGTCGTTTTGTTGCACTTACAGAAACATTGATCTCTTCCAGTGCTGAACTCAAGCTCAAGACCATTACCTTGTAAAACTGAAAGCTTTTACATGCAAACACCTCAGGAAAGTATGGTAGCCAAACCAGTGGTGAAAAAGATGGGAATAGGAAGTGAATATGTGACCGTATGCCTTTATACTGGCGCCATAACTGCCTTGTTCACCCAGCAGCACCAGTCTGCACTACAAAGGATCACACCATCCCTGCATATTCAAAAGACCCATTATTGCATTAATAGGCTACTACTGTGCCCACAGGCAGGTGTCATGTCCAAGGCTTCAGTGTTCACCGATCCATCTGCTCACCCTGAGGACCCTGAGGGTGTTGTTGGCGGCCGGGCCCCGGCAGAGCAGCGCCGTGTGGCCTACGTGGTTGTTGCTGAGATTCAGAAGCAGTGGGGTGTTGTTGCACTGCGCTGCCTGACCCGGCGTCTGAGCCCTGGCCTAGCCACAACCACTGCACAACAGGTCCAGCTGCTTCACAGTCCAGTTTATCTGCAAGGCACGGGAAGAGCAAAGTCACAGAGAGGTGAAATATTAATCATGAGTATGAAAAGAAACAAACACATCTGGATACATAAATTTCTGTGAGCTGTTGTGCATCACAGAGCTGGGGCTCCCACAGGGATTTTGGACCCCATGAAAAGACATATCACTGGGCCCCACCACCCCAGTTGTAACCACACCTCAAGAAACGCATCAACCCATTCGAAGCTTTAAATAACTCTAACTTTGCAGGCTTACAACTCTCTAGTCCAACACTTACTGTTATTTACTGTCAGTGAGCTGTGAAACTGTAACACTGCATGCAACATTCTGCATACAAGGGAGTTCATTATTTAATACAAGACTCATACCCTCTGAGAAATGTGCTAAAACCCATCTTTTCCAAATCTAAGTGTAATGTTCATGGTAAAATTCCTGAAAGGAAAATTCTCTTCACATGACTGAAAATAAATGGATGCTAACTTTTTGCCAAAAGCAAGAAAAGAGAAAGAAACTGTCAGTTTAATGGTGGTACTTTTTTTTAGAATTTAAAAACAGTAAGTAATTCATAATAAACCAGGATGGCTTTCCATTAATTTCACATTTTTAGTTTGTTTATATAAAATTTTGGCTAATGTGTGAAATCAGACAGTTGACTCAAATTATGGTTTGGAAACTCCAGTGAAATTGAATTATTACAACAGCAACAACAACAACAACAAACGCTGTTAAATTGAATTGCCAACACGTGAAATGTAAATCTAACTGGATCTCTTTGAAGCCAAGGACTCACACTACTAGTCTTTACTAATAATTTGGCCAAGTTCACATTTACAAAATGCTGGTAAAAGTTACATATTTCTTAAATGCACGGTCAAATATTAACTTAGGTGCAACCAATTTGTTTTTTAAATTGACCACGGATTCCAGTTTTTTGTTTGTTTGTTTGTTTGTTGTTTTTCAGACAAGCTGCTGATAGGCAATATTTTGCAGTAACATACACAATCCTTAAATGTATACATTGTAGTAAATAAATAAACAAATAAATATATGAACAAACAAACAAGAAAGCTATTGCTAGAGTATGAAATGTCTTAAATGGTGAAATATGCAAATTAAAACTATGAGAGTGATATTGTCAAACAGCATGAAAAAACTTTCCGCTTAATTTCATGAAGGAATGCTTAAATGGCACATTTACAAAAAGCACATATTGATAGTGCAATTCAAAACCTTTCTAAAGCAACTTACACCTGCGAGCACAGGCAGATTTGACACTAGCATGAGTAGATACTACCAGGTGTAGAGAAGAGTCTGGATGCTGCAGCTGTAGCTCCATCACACAGCACGCCCCCTCTGCCTGGAGGAAGCTGCGCTCTTGCTCAAGGCTGGTGATGCCATTGTCAGCCTAAACACAGTAATAAAGATTTTCATTTGATATACAATAACACATTTGACACTGAATGAGAAAAGAAATGACAGATCTGTTTCTTGGAACACACTTCACTCTCTGTAACACATCTCTCTCTCTCTCTCTCTCTCTCTCTCTCTCTCTCTCTCTCTCTCTCTCTCTCTCAAATTTATAAAATGCTTGGAGTGCAAAAAAAGAAAGGATGCCACCCACCTCTTACAGACAGCAGTGCATCAGCAATGCAAGTCCAACATTGTGTTCTTATCTCAAAAGGGGTCAAATAAAATGAAAAAGAAAAAACAGGGAAGCAACGATTACACTGACATCAACCCTAACGCAACCTCACCTGAGACCTTACACAAGCCTTACAGTGTAGTGATTGATTTTGTAGATTTTTTTGCCCTTTGGCAGAAACATGAATATGAATAAAGGTCCCTGCCAGCAGAGGCACGCTCAGAGCTCTGACCCCCAGTGGGGCTCCCAGCTAGGCAGGAATGGCTCAGGTATGAGTGGCTTGGCCCAGATGACATGTGGACATGTGAATGGCACCTGTCCACACACAGGCCTTAAGGTCCACCTGTCTACAGGAGACAAACCTTTCCCAATCCTGCTCAACAGTGTCTGATGGTAAAGAAATGGGAAAAAATGGGAAAATAATTCAAACTGGCATGGGATGTGCACGGCCCAGGACAGGAAGACTCTGCAACGAGTGACTAAAACTGCCCAAAACATCATTGGTAACCATCTACCAAGCCTCAGTGATATCGGGGAGGTGAGGTGCCTGCGCAGAGCCAAAAGGATCCTAAAAGACAACACCCACCCCAGCCACAGCCTGTTCACTCTGCTGCCATCAGGCAAAAGATAGAGGTATTCGCTGCCGTACCACCAGACTACAGAGCAGCTTCTTCCCTCAGGCTGTGAGACTACTAAATGCACCATCTGAACTCCTCCATGTTTAATAATTTTATTTTTTATACAATCAATTAATCAATCAAGAGGGAACCACATTTTAATTTCATTATACAACCTGTTGTATAATGACCAATAAACTTCCTTGTATCCTTGTATCCTTGTAAATGACAGGGGTTGCTAATTGTGATTTGCACATTCTCCTTCCTGTCTCATGAGACAAACTGTGTGGTTGTTATAATCCTTATCATGCTTTTCCAGATCAGTGTCTCACTCACTGCCTTTGGATGGCCTCTTCACCTTCCATTTGGTCAGCAGACTCCACATCTTCACTCCCCTCCAGACACAGGACTGTTCTCTTCATACTGAGCCATCACATACAGTAAAAGTGAAAGTGAAAGTAGGGCATTTAAGTAGAAGCATACACTGGTGATTTCCTCATCTCAAACAATTTCTTGAAACAAAAGCCAACAACAGTGGTGGATATACCACAACAAAAAATGTCAGTGTCAATAACTTGTCATGTGCCCTTGAGCATCAATTACAGCTGGACAACGACGTCTCATGCTGTTCACAAGTCGACTTATTGTCTGCTGAGGCATGGCATCCCACTCTTCTTGAAGGGCGGCCCTCAGGACATTGAGGTTCTGGGGTACAGAGCTCCGAGCCTCTACACGGCGACTCAGCTGATCCCATAGGTTTTCTATGGGATGCAGGTCTGGAGAAAGTGCAGGCCACTCCATTTGAGGTACCCCAGTCTCCAGCAGCCGTTCCCTAATGATACGACCTTGATGAGCTGGAGCATCAAACACCTGATGTGAATTTTGCAGTTAAACTCGTTGTTAGAGAACAGGAACTTGTGCAAAAAGTACTGAAACACTGAACAGTTGGACATGTGCATTCAAAAGTTTACAGAAGATCACATTAAGTTCAACTGTAAAGGTTATAATGCATTTTAGGTTCATCCTGAAATTTCACCCGAAAGCCGAATATCCCTAACTTTTTGTGAGTAGTGTGTGTCTATATATATATATATATATATATACAGTACAGGCCAAAAGTTTGGACACACCTTCTCATTCAATGCATTTTCTTTATTTTCATGACTATTTACATTACTCGTTTTTCTTTAGTTAGCTGATTGGTTCTTGCCATAATATGAATTTTAACAGTTGTCCAATAGGGCTGTCGGCTGTGTAGTAACCTGACTTCTGCACAACACAACTGATGGTCCCAACCCCATTGATAAAGCAAGAAATTCCACTAATTAACCCTGATAAGGCACACCTGTGAAGTGAAAACCATTTCAGGTGACTACCTCTTGAAGCTCATGGAGAGAATGCCAAGAGTGTGCAAAGCAGTAATCAGAGCAAAGGGTGGCTATTTTGAAGAAACTAGAATATAAAACATGTTTTCAGTTATTTCACCTTTTTTTGTTAAGTACATAACTCCACGTGTTCATTCATAGTTTTGATGCCTTCAGTGAGAATCTACAATGTAAATAGTCATGAAAATAAAGAAAACGCATTGAATGAGGTGTGTCCAAACTTTTGGCCTGTATTATATATATATATATATATATATATATATATATATATATATATATATATATATATATATATATATATATATATATATATATATATGTGTGTGTATATATGACTATTTCATCTTTATGTTACTAAAATGTGAGGAGGCGTAAAGGCTTGATATTTTGACAGTTACAGTGACTGTCATCACGGCGAAGTGCTCAATTCTGGCAAGTAGTCTTTCTGCCACCGCCGCCTTGATTTGAAACGAGCTCCACAAAAACGTTAGCCATAAAACGAAGTTACGCTGAACTTTTTTTTTTTTTTTTTGGCAGAGGCTTGGTTATTATGTTATTATTATTATTATTATATGAGAGAATAATTTGTGTGTCTAAAGAGTAATGTCAATGGCAGAAACACGTTTAACAAGGGGATAAGTCCATTTGCAGGCTTCCCCTTGACAGACATAGGTAGAATCAATTAATCCATCAGCCACAAGTTACCTGTCCAAAATAACAAGGGTAAATAAATGTTACCTGAGCTCTGTCACTGTGTTGGTGTAGGAAGACATGACAAATTAGTAAGTTGTTGCCTGTATGAGACTCGAAGAAATTCACGAACGCTTGCAAAAAAACGGTTATAAAACCAAAGCTGAGAACTCGACGCCATGTGCCATTTTAACCTGTTTCAAACTCAGCCGACTGCCTCTCCCACATCATCAGCACTCTACCTTACAGGCTGCACACAATGTAGTGCTCCGAAATGTCCACTAGATGGAGCTGTACACCGTGAACAGGAAATGTAGTGAGCGGGGCTTGATCAAGTGATACAACCACAACTTTGCACGTTTGCTCACCTAAAAGTTTTCATTAATGGCCAATTATGTATATCAGTATATTTAATAAAAAAAAAATAAAATAAAACGAGGGTAGACTTTTATGGATGTAATATTTAGCCAAGATAGTTATTTTAATCAATTCAATTATATAAGTTTCATCTGTTGAGGAATTGGGATTGCAGTACCCCAACTCTGTCACAAACCTGTATTCATTTAAAAAAAATAATAAATAATTAAATAAAACAGATCGATAGATGTGATAGGTGCGATTAATGCCATTAGTTAAGACTCTGTTGCATTTAAAAGTGCACTGGGGCTCTGCCAGCGAGCCAACAAGAACAGGAGCAGGAGGCCAGCTCTGTTAGAGCTAAATGGAAGAGTCTTCATTAATGTCAATACTAACACCTGTGTCTGCTCTGGTATTTCATGTCAAAATTGCTGCTGTGAAAAGGGTTTATTTTCAAATATGAACAGAATTAAAAGGATTATCCAAGAAATTTAACATATACGGTTTAAATATATTTTTCACTGTATGTATGATACATGTCAGAGAAAGGAGGTGGCACCTCACACTACAGTCAATTTTCGGTGCTAACAGATCTTTTAAAAAAGAAAAAAATAGGGCCCATATGGGTATTAACTGTTCTGAAAACATAATTCTATTATGGGTATTTGTATGGTGACTACAACTCCTAACTGCAGCAATACATTTGATACGCTGTAGCTCCCCACCGGGTAGACAACAGAGGTGAAGACTGGGTCATCTTCCTGGCCACAAGAGAGGAATACCACCACAATTATGTCCAGTAATCAGTCATACCATCTCCATAAATAGTACCTAAGTGTAGTGAAAATGAGTTTCCATCTGTTCATTCGCCAACACCTTAACCAGCACTGCAGGTTACTGCACCATCAACCACAACATGGCATGTTCGTAGTTAGAAAATAGAATTTAATCTATTCAGAGTAACAAAGTTGTACATGGTCGGTACAAGTCTACAACAGACATTGAAATACTGCTCAGCTGATAAGGTTTGGGCTTATTTTCACAGCTGTCTGACAGCGCAATATTGATGACACAGAAAGACTGGAAAGATTGAGAAGTTAAAACAAATCACATCAAGTGATTGACGAGCATTTCATATATGTTTATGTATATAAAGCAGTATAAAACAAGTACAATAATGGACAGACAACAAGGCAAATAAAACAAGAGTGTAAACATTTTGTGTATATGTGCTTTTCATGACGCCAGCGTCACCACGGATCGGATCAACCGCTAACTGCCATCGTCAAGGCAGGGTATAAAAATCAATGTTATAAAAACAAAAACTCTATTCCATCTGGTGTACATGTATCGATTATCCAATCCTAAAAACACTACCCCTGTATATTTCAGCTAGCATACAAAGGAAAACTGCAGAACACTAAGCCTTTGTGGGCCTCTACATCAAAACAATGCCATACAAACCTACTCAGGGCTTTTTGTAACAGAGCACCATATTGATATTAGTGTCTTTTCTCAATGTTGTTTCCAGTCGTACACTATCTTTTCCATCGGTCCCTTTCTGTAGAGATGGTTGAAGTAACAACGAGGCACAGCGGGTGTCAACAACAACACTTAATGCAGAGATGAAACTGGATTTTTCCAGTCCTCCAATGGATAGAGCCAGCTCATGTAGCAATACTGAGGAAGCCTGACAACCTCAGGTCTTTGGGCAGAGTCTCCGAAAGTCTCCAGCTTGGAGCTCAAGTGCTTATTTCGAAATGTATTGCCAGTTACGTTTCTTGTTTTCATTTCAAAATGGCTGCCATGGTGGAGCTAGTTTGGGTTCCAAAGATTTTGTGTTTTTTTTTTTTTTTTTAATTCCTGGTTTCACTTGGCCTCAGTAGCCAGCTGCTCCAGCAGGGGGTTGGCCTCGCTCTCGGGTGTTTTGACGCTGTCCGTCCTCACGATGCAGGTGGGCCGGTGCAGATTGAGCATGACCATGAGCTGCTGCCTCTCTAAGCGCAGCTCCTCGATCTGGGCCTTTAGCTCCGAGTTCACCATTTCCAGGCGCTCCGATTCCTGTGCAGAGACATCGTTACAAGATGAAAATACTGTTAAAAAAATAGAGGCGCCTTCTCCATAAGCAGATTAGTAATAATGATCAATCTCTGGTTAATTGTGTTTATTCTGAAGAAAAGAAAAGTTCCATATGTTGGAATAATGGTTGAAATGTAGTACAAACAGGAAGTTGGTGAAAAACTATGCCTGTTAAACATATTTCACTTATTTTACATTCTTTATTGACATAAGATAAAAGGAAAAATAGGAACATTCCAAAGAATATCAACTTACCCTTTGAAGGAAATCAGTTCTTTCCTTCTTTTTGTTTCGGCATCTCGCTGCTGCCACTTTGTTTTTCTCTCTTCTTCGTTTCCTCCTTTCCTCATCCTCATCCATCTGCAAAGAGAGCACATTATTAGCTACACAGAGACATCAACAGTTACAAAGGGCAACACAGCTTGAACAATCATTATATGTGACAGTTAATGTACCTTTATGTCTGCTGAAGAGATATTCTGATTAATACAATAGTGTTTAATGTTGGCCTCTTAGTATAACAGATGTTACAGGTTTATATTTGTTTCAGAAAGAAATCTGATCATTATTATCACAATTATATCAGCCTTAAAGCGGTGGCAGTGAGCATCTTGAGGCAAAGGTTGTGATGACAATTTGGGAATTCATGTTGTACAACCTCTGAGGTAATTCTTGCCTGAAGCAGCAGAGGGTGCATCATTTTAACTAGAAATTCACGTGTCATGGACTTGCACCATGACAACAAAACACTGCTATATCATTCCCACATATATAGCTCTTACATATGTATTTATTTAAATGGGCTTAAATACATTGCTTGAATTTGCAGACCTTTGAAAATACAAGGACAAATCAAATATAATCAGCTCTGAGCAGTGTATCCACAACATTTGACTTCCAGATCAGTTTCATTTATCTTCCCAGTGAAGGGAAAAGTTCAGGAGAAGCCTCTAGAAGCCAGGAGGATTCAGAAGGATTTCACACTGGTGTTTGTTTCTACGAAGTTGGCAACAGGGTATGAAATCATTTCCGCCCTTTCAAACAGCTCTGTTTCTCATTCCTTCCATCACTTAAAGCTTATGGAAGTAAATTGGCTTGAATGGGATGTTGAGACAAATGGTGTGATTCCCACTGGCATGCCTCACACACAGATGCTACTAGCGGCCTGGTTCTAAGAAGCAACCAATTTTCAAACTCTTTTGTCTCGCGAGGCAGCTTCAAAACATCCTGATGGTAACTCTTGCCTTTTCCTTCTCCTTTCTCCTCTCTGACTTGATGTGCATTAGCCAAACAGATTCCATACTGAACATTTTTAATAGATATTTAGCTTGGATTGTAACAATTGCACTCCCCAGTCCTACACTACTTCCCATAACTGCCATCTCCAACCTCTCCTATCCACATCCCCTTCTCACCTCTGTCTTGATAGTCAGCGGCCTCTTGCCCAGCCTCCCCAGGAAATGCAGCGGGGAGAGCATGGCACCCAGCTGGCGGAAATCAGCCAGTTTGAGTTGATCGGTCAGCGTGGTGGCCGAGATGCCCGCCAGCGGGCCCAAGCTGGGCAGGGAGCCTGCCGCCAGCGAGGGGTCAGGTATCTGTCCCGGCATCATGTCCGACCCGGCCGCCACCGCCGCTGTGGGGAGAGGGGAAAGGAGAGGGAACAGAGGCAGAGGGAGGGAAGTCAGAGAAGGAAAGACTCATTAACAAGGCCAGTTATTTAACAGTGGATATCACAGTGCACACACCCTTTCAAATTTTCTAGCTTTTATTGTCTTGAGGTCTGAAATAAAAATCCAATAAATCTGTTTGTTTTTTTTGTTTTTTTGTCTCCTTAATTTCATTCAGTTATAGCAACCAACAGAACCAGGCCACCTTGTAAAAACATATTTATTAACTAGTTTAAAAAAAAAAAAAAAAAAAAAAACTTGAAAGAATGTGTAGAATTCTTATGTCCATAATATTTCCAATCAGTAACATTATGCATATGTACTGCAAATGTGTGTTACATTATGTGCACTTGTGGCTGCATATTTATACTGTTTCTGTATCTTGTCTACATAATGTGGCTTCTTTGTTATCTTATAGTCCCTGTCTGTTGGCAGAATATCCACAATATGACTGATTTACTGTTGTCCATATCATCTAAGAGCCTTGTGCTAATTGGTTGTCATACCCAAAACTACATTATAACACTCCGTTACATAAATCGAGGGCTTCCTCTTATGTTTCCTCACTTCTGATTTACTGAATGATTTCAACGTGAATATTCATTTGCCTTCTGTACCAAGAGCTTCAAGGACATCAAAAGCTTTCATGTTAAAACAGAGTGGATAACACTCGAGCATTCCACCGCCACCCTCTTTCAACAATTTTGGGCAGTTTAGAGGGTTTGACCGCAGTGCTTTTTAATGTAATCAGGGAGGAATGAGGGAGAGAAAGGAGAAAAAGGAGAGCTTGTGCAGGCCTAAAGGAAGTGGCTGGAGAATTAAGACGTCTCTCTAATTACTGTAAGACCAAGACTTGGAAAACTTCTGAATGCCAAATAAAAAACAAATGTTACAGATGGGAACAGTGCAACATGAGCCGACTGTACCCTGCCCATCCCTGCAATCTCTGAGGGGAGGCAGAGTGAGACCACTGGATTTCATAAAAGTCAGACACGACTGTTCCTCTCTTACACTATAGTGTTTCATATATGTTTTATTCACTTATTTACATTTTTTAAAACACGTAAGGTTCATGAATTAATATCCATATGAAATGTGTCTGATTGATCAAACATGGAAAATAGCTCCAAGACAGAAGAGGCAAATGTTCCGCTGCCCTCTCACAGGTACTGATGAAATACAAACAGGCTCACTGGATGAAAAATAGACCTCAGCATGACCGATTTAAATGAATTAAACAATTGATACATGTGGCGCATGGATAAAATGTCAGCTAGGATTACCGGCCAAACCGAAAGGATGGAATTTAAAAAGCCAGATGATATCAGTGCGTCTGCTACATTAAAAGCTTAAGTCACATTTGCCTCCTGAGTATTCAGCCAACACTCAACCTCTACAGGTTGGGCACAAACTGTACAAAGCCCCTCTCATATAAACCCAACAAAGACATCTATTGTGAGGTGGTGTGAGACAGCTGACTTTGCTGGTGGGTGAGTAGCTGACAAGCTGACCGTATTGTAAGACAAAGTTTTTCTTTCTTAGCTATTTTTTTTTCCTCTCAGTGCTGAATGACTTGTACTATTACAAAAGCCATAGAAGAGGTAATGAAAAAAGCAGGGTTATGTAACTCTATTCTAATGTACTCCACCCTACTATGGGCTGGTCTCAAACTGTTTTTGTAGTTGGACTGGAGTTCATTGTCGTGCATGGTGAGACCAGATCAGTCCTTCTTTAACTGAGAAGCGGCCTCTTTGAGTCGTCATAGTGCAGCCACTCTGCCGCTTGAGTTCTCTTAGCCACGGTCTCAGGAAGAGGACAGCTCTGACCCATGTGGTCTAAAATTAATTCTTTCTGTTAATTCAAGGTGTTACAATGTTCAACAGTGTTTTGTGAAAAGGTGATGGGGAACAAATATGATAAAAAAAAAAAAAAAAAAAAAAAAAAAAAAAAACAGTTAAACAAACCAAGTGTAAGGCAGACGCACAGGCCATTTTGTTAAGAGGGCAACTACATAAGCATCTATTAACAGTTCTACATCACTTCATATCTTTATTCTAAGGTACTGCCGTCTGGATTGAAGATACTATTAAACATCTATGGTCAAAGACCTTTCACTTCATCTCTTGACCTGTCATCCAACCACTGCTCGCATGCGTGATTTATCAGCCTCAAGGACAAGCTGGTGTGTGGAGCCAGTCTCCAATGAGGCATTTTATTATTTAAATCCTCACTCCTCTTTTTCTTTCTCTCTCTGTCTCTCTCTCCTCCTCCCTCTCTCCAACTGCATGTATACTCCCATTTACACTGCACTTGGCAGCAGTCTGTTATTTTTTCTGGAGAGGAAAAGAACAAGACAGCCCTGGTAAAAATCTGTCTCGGACCAAATTCCCTCTCTAAACTCCCGTGAGATGTTTGGAAATGGAGGGTGCCGAGGTCGGCTAATTCTGCTGAGCGACTGTTAAAGTAGAAGGAAAAGCATATGCTACATACTAGCTAATACAAGATAAAACCATTGAAATAAAAAATAGCTGGACAATGATATGAATTGTTGGACTGTGGTGATCAAACCATGGCCTAAGACATTCTGGGCCACATCCACCATTGAGCCTTTCTTAGAAAGCTAACCTCAGTAAACTCACAAAAACATGAATATACTGAAATCAGTGCTGCGTCATCATTTTTTGTTCTCAAATCCAGAGCATACAACAGTGCATGGAGTTAGCAACTGATTTATTTTTCACAGCCCTTGCTTTGCAAAATCAAAGTCCCTACAAAAGAAAACATAGAGTGAATTTTCTGTTATAGCCAAAGCTTACACTTTTACATCTTTGTTAGTGTCTTGCTACATCTGCATGTCTGCAGATTCTACTTTGTCCATCCACATATCAGGAAGAGCCGAGCAGTTGAAGATGCTGACATGTGATTTGAGACCATCGCCATGTTTTTTCTTACATTGCTCATTGCTGACCAATAACTGCGCTGGAATTCGAAAGATGGAATCCAACTTAGTCACCGAGCCAAAAGAACAGCCACAGGAACTAAAGCACCCATTAGGAATGACTGAGCAAATCGCTTCGAGAGCCAAAATGGAGTCCAATATCCAAGTTGGCCAGACACTCAGGACTGGTTTACAGACATGGATTAGGCCCTGTCCTGGACAAACATGATTTTTCAATGGAAATTGACACTAAGAAAATAAGTCAGTTAGGGACTAACCTTATGTCTGTTTAACTGGCTCATGCACGGTACATTATAAAGCAACCTCCCGTATATGTGCTCAGACATATTACAAGGAAAGCCCCGATGGCTTGTTCAAACATGCTAACTCATTTGAGACGACCTCTGCTGTGCCCCCCTCCCACACACACACACACACACACACACATACACAACCTGAAGTCTAGTATTTCCCTGCATGAACTGAGATCACACAAATTAAAAAATCCACAGAGAAGCAACAGATTTGCCAGGGGGCTGCAAAGTGCAAATGGAACAAAGTATACAGTGAGATTCCTTTCAATTATGAGTCATAAAAGTGAAGCACACACCATTCCAGACAATTTATAATATTGTTGAAAACTACAGCACAAGACCGACTCTCGACATGGCTGGCTTTTGAGTTCAGCTGCTCTTTTAAGTCAGGCTGGAAGTTTGTTTTGTGTTTAGTCAGTGCAGTCTTTTCTAATGTGCCACAGAAGTTATTTAAAAATCCCCCATGCAAAGTGAACACTTACTTTGAGCCTTGACAACATGCCGTCAAGACAAACCCCAAAGAATACTCATTTCTACAAATGGGGAAACTGCTGATATATTTACTGGACTGGAATCATTATACCGAAAAGCATGAGTCAAAAAGATTTTACACTTTTCAAAAGAGCGGTATTTTTCTCTTTTTTTGTCACCAGCAGCCTGCTGCCCAGGATTAGTGGTTAACGTTTGATGATGCAACGCAGTTACTGTGTTTTTGCAGTCAAGCAGAAAAGCCAGTGCCACAGCTTAGGCCCACTCTGCCCTCAAACAAAGACACCTACACAGACTAGCAGCGGTGTGGGCACTGCTGCTTTTCAGTGCTGCTGAGAAGAGAGGAGCCAAAGCCAAATGCACCAAGGGTGGGGAGCGGAAATGTCATGTATTAGTTATGAAATATAGAACTGCACTCAAAGCAGGTTCTGGCAACAACCCAAGACCAATCCAACTACATATGAGCCATAGCTAGGTGGAGGTGTGTGTGAGAAGTGTGTATATGAGTGTCAAAGTGTGTTTATGTGTGTGCATGTGTGTGCGGAGGTCCTTCTGAGGGAGTGCACA
This sequence comes from Myripristis murdjan, assembly GCF_902150065.1. Lineage (NCBI taxonomy): Eukaryota > Metazoa > Chordata > Actinopteri > Holocentriformes > Holocentridae > Myripristis > Myripristis murdjan. The sequence goes on along the minus strand of NC_044003.1, from coordinate 30,782,945 downwards.
AGCAGTGTCATATATATATATATATATATATATATATATATATATATATATATATATATATATATATATGACACACATACACACACACACACACACACAAATATATATAAACATAACAATTTTCCCCCTCACATACTCTATCAGTTTTCAGTTCAACCAAATGTGTCCATTTCCTGAGCCATTCCTGAGGGCAATTAGCAGCACTGAGGAATTCAGCCCCATACCAATAGCCACGAGCACGACTGGAGGCCCTATTATCCTCATCCCCTATAGAGAAGGTGCATGTGTATATATGTGACTTGGTATGTGTGTGTTAACAGAGAGTGAGAGAATGAGAGAAGGGAGTTATCAAGGCTGTGCATAGGCAAATAATTACCTGGCATATAGCTCTTAAGGAGCCCTCTGATGAAACATATAGTGGCACTGCAAAAACCTCTGCAAAGCATTCCCAGTTTGAACTAAACCAAGTTTGAGTCAAAACTGTTAAGCTAAAACTAATGGCTAGCTTAGCTTTGCTTAGGACACAAAATCTAAAGCTAAATCTGTGTGCTCCCAGACTGACTCATCTTAAAAAGGACATGGACCGTAATAGTGAATGTTTGGCCCATTTACAACTATTTACCCATCTTGTATAATGCAACAGCCTATTTTGCACATCATCCTCGGATAGTAACAATTTCACAGCATGTAGTCATCAAAATCCCTCGATTTTCAAATTTGAATTTTTGTGGCTAATAAAGTCATCGCCATTCATGAAACCGCGGGAACTGATAATTTGTGATGTAAAGCAAATGTTTCCCTGAGGACTATATCCCAGCTGAAAGACCGTTTCTATCCACCCCAATTGCAAGTCATCAACACACAACAGTGCTGTTGCTTTTTAGGAAGAGTAATGATGGAATACTGGTGTGAAGAAAGTTTCAAGTCTCTGAAAATTCATTTTCATATAGTGGTTGAATGAATGGAAACCAATGGCTGGATAAAAGGGAGGAAAAATAATATTGGTGTTCTAAAATACAACAGCTTACTTTGTGAAAAGATTAGTAGAAATGTTAAATGCATAATTTTTTTTTTTTTTATCAATACTAGGCTAAACGTGTAAAATCACAGGTATGGTCCTCTAAATCTTAGAGTCATCGTGTTACAGGGCACAGTTTACAGAATGCTCTTTGACCACTTGTCAGCAGACTTTATTGACTCCCAGTTTGGACCAAGGAATTGCTCAGCCCACACAGCAGCATCTTGCAAAACTCTCCGTGACTCGCGAACAACTCCTATGGCCCTATCTCTACGAGAGCGCTGAAAATGAACAATGAGAGCGAGGCTCGGGCCAAGGCACGCTCACTCAATCCCTGGCCAAGGTCTCAGCGATCATCATTACCGTCTGTACTTGGTCAGGATATGTGTTGAGTTGAGCTTTCACAATCCTCTGGAGAAACCAGGGAATTTGGCACCATTTTTCACGAGGACAGGACAGTCCAACTATACAGTATCAACATTCCCCCAGCTCCTCATTATATTTTCATTGGAGAGACAAGACAAGACACAGGCATGAGAAAAGACACCCCTAATAGTTGCTGTTGTGATCATACTACGGTCATCTTTGGTCATTCAACTCATACAACAACATATAACAGAACAGAAAACAGGATCTTTTTTCATAGCTTTCATTTCTCCTGTCCCTTCTCATGTGCTCAGCAGTCCTTGCATGCGTGCAAAGCAAAGTTATCACAGCCACAGATAAAAGGAACCTTTCCAAAATGCTGCTTGTGGTGACGATGACTAAACACTCCTAACACCATTCAGCGCAATTACAAATGTTAATCCTCATAATACCGTCAATGATGATGTGATTCCCCAACAGCAACCGTAATTAGCTCGCTGAATTCATCTTCACAGTTATAGCTCTGATGCCACAGCAGCAGCTGAGAGCCAGAGTGCAGCGGCTGGCTGACTTATCTTTCATTCACAATGACATTGCTCAAGGTTGCAAGAAGTTCAGCTATTGCATATATTGTTGACTTTTTTTCTAAAAACTAATCAGTACATTTTTCAGTCAAATCTAAACACACAGCACCTGCAGATATACACAAAGCACAAGGATTGTGGTCGCCTATATTCAAGCACTATTATGTGATCTCTGGCTGGCTTCCTGCTTGGCCCGCTTTATGCCATTCAAACAGTGAAACATCTATATTCTACAGCCGGGTGGTCTAGGCTGACATATTATAATGTTAAAAATGTTCTCCAAGGTTGTAAGTCAGGATTAGAGCCTGCATGACACAGATCTGGCTAAGCTCAGCCAAGGGTAAAATGAATCACAATGCAATATGCAGACAAAAGCCATTTCAAACGTATGGAGCTCAGGTCTTTGAGAAAACCCTGGCAAATTCAACCCCCTGCCATTAACGTATTGGCCAACAAAGTCCAGAAAATTAGATTTAATGCCGTCTGCTGAAGCAATCAGCATTATTATGTAACATGTGGTTGTCACTTCAATGATATTTCATACTTTGTCCTCTGATATTTCCTCATCTGCCCCACGTCAAGCCAGACATTTGCTCTGGTCAAACGGGCTTTGATGACTCCACTCCTCAATTCAGTCCTTTTGTTGTTCTCAAAGAAAAAAGTTGTCCCGAGCATGAGGTCAAATTACAGGCACAACTGTGTTGTTTGTGCATGGACAATAAATTGGTTTCACTTCCAAAGTGTTAATACAACAAAAGAGATAAGGAAATATTGAACTCTATTTCAAGGGCTTTTAAAAAGGAGCTTTTTCTATTCCCTTTCAGTTTTCAGGAACATATTTTTCCAACACTGGCCATACAAAAGGAGACTTCTCAGTTACACCTTTGGACTTATGGGTGTTCACTTCCACAATGTACCTCTAGGCTGCCTTGATATAATGTTTTTACATGCCATGTGGCTAGGCTTACGGGACTTAAAAAAAACAATGTGACACCCACAGCATTGAATATCTGCTCCTCCAGCATTAGTATCACTGAGCTAGCTGTTGCGTGGTTGGCTAGTTCGCCTGCAATGCGTCTACTGTCTATTCAGTGCGCTAGGGTGCAGCTTGGCAATTCCAGCTCTCCAGAGAGGCACTGGAAGGCATTTCTACTTAAAATAAACCCTGTGCGCCCACGTCCAGCCTCTCAGCCCTGTCGGCCCCGTGCTGCCTGTCGGCTCGCCAGCCCTTCCCCATTAATCCACTGCAACGTTCCATTTATGCGGAAACCATCCTATGGATGTGCCCGGGCAGGCGCTGGGGCATTTAAACCCACTGCAACACACACTCATTCACTTAGACACACAGACACAGACGAACATATGAAAAAAAAAAAACACACTCACACAAATATGTTTACACTGCATGGCATGTACTTGTGCATGCAAACACTGACCCAGCTGGAAAGCATGCACTCAGTGTATAGGAAGGCATTGGACTTATGCACTCAGAAGTTGGCGCAAACATATACTCACTCATACACACAACCCACCCCTGCCCACATCATGTTTCCCATTCCATGAGTGGCCTATGGCCTTTGGGCCACTGAGGGCAGATGACTGAAGCTACCTCTGGCCTAGATAGAGTTACTGTTACAGAAAGTGTAAATACTGCACAAGATCCTTATGTAGACACAGTCACATAACATGATATTTACCAGCTGATCGGTACAGTAATCAGTGAGGAAAAGTGAAAAGAGGTGTAATAGAGTTTGCTGTGAAGCATATACAACTTTTCATACTAAGTGTGCACACTAATCAGCCAACACACACACACACACACACACACACACACACACACACAAAAACAATCTCCAGGTATTCAAGTGTGTATTCACATGCGCCCAATAAGCTTCAAGTTCATTTCTATCATTTATATTCCAAGGTAAAGGAAAGGTGTTTTCAGTGCAGAAAATGTACAGAACTTTGAGACTCTTTATACTTACTCAGAGACAAATTGGCAGTCTTCTTCTATCAATGGTGCAGTTGGGTTTGGACGCTGTAAATAAGCATCATGACTTCTGGTTATTTCAATCTGCAATCACACCTAGAGTCAAATTAATCACATGCAAGGTCGTTACTCTCTTTGTAGCCCATCAGCAATGCTGTCAAACTTAAAGCATGCAGTGTGACTTTAATATAGGAGTGGGCGAGTTGAGAGAAAAGTGCTAACTACTACAGTTTAGTGGATGCAAGTTTGCTATGGCTTCCCAACTAGCCTCTCTGTTCGCTTAGGCCCGCGGTACTGCTGACTAACTAGCCAAAGGAGATCTAACTTTTCACCACTGCCAAAGCTGAATTCGTAAACTCTCTGTTTCAAAACGAGCACACGCTGTAGCCACACCATGTAGCCTGGCTTGGTGGACTAGACTAGCATGTAGCCTCGCCAGTTCATTTGGTGGAAAACCCACAATGTTGCGTGTATGGGGTTACATAACTCTCAATACATGTAACTGACACTTCACGTGTTTTGCAACAGTGAAACTAAGACTCCCAGGGGAGCATATGTCTCTTCTAACCGACCATGAGTCAAAGTGCTACATGCTAGAGCTTACCAGTGGGTAAATAACGAGCCGAGCGAACAGTTGTCGCAACAGTTGTAACAACAATGTAGCCAATGCGGCGACTGAAGTCATACGGTGAGGTAGCCACATTTACACGGAAGACTTTTCGGGTTTTAAGGTTAACCCCACATACTTTTCTTTGTTACGTTACAAATCCAAAAAGCCTTCATCAAACACTTCAAATACTGGCTCGCACATGTAACGTTCAATAATTAGCCCTTTTCAGACACCACGGAGTTCAATGGCCAAAAAGGAAAAGGTAGGAAAAGTAAAAAAAAAAAAAAAAAAAAAAAAAAAACACAAAATGCATGGTGTATGATACATAATATCTGCGCCGAAATGTACGATTTAACAAAACGAGGGAGACAAAGACGGCAGATTTACCTGTTATGCGTCCAAAATCCGCAGTAATGTGGGAGGGTGTGGGAGTTGTGAATCGGATGTAGGTTTGGGGACTAAAAGTCGTTGCATCAGCCCGTTTAAGTACTGATCATGTCTGGGAGGGCGCAGGAATGCGGAACTGCCGTCCCAGACGTAAGCATGGATGAAAATAATGTAAGAGGAGGGCTGAGTTTCAAAAAAAAGAGAGAGAGACAGAGAGGATTGTTTGCTCCACCCCTAGCAACCGAAAAACATCACTACAGAGGAGAGGAAAGTTTCAGTAGTAGGACAGAGAGGGAGAGAGAGAGACCTGGCAAATGCTTGCGTCTTGTTCCATAAACAAGTCAATAAATAAAGTTCTGGTTATAAACACATGTACACGACTTGTCTGAGCGCTTTGTTGTCTTACAGTAAATGAGGGTGAGAACATACTGAGATAACTATTTTTTTAATGTGGCCATTGTCAATAATGAGATTCTTTATTATCAGCTCAACAGAAGATGGTTCCAAATTAAACTCCAGCTATAATGAAGTGTTAACAGCCGCGCCTGGACAAGATCATTGACTTACATGTGATGACAAAACCGTATCGGTGTGAGCATTTTAGTGCATTTTGAGGAATTTCATATATTGTGGAGGAAGCCTCCCGCTCAGTCCTCTCATCATGGAGCATCAGCCTGTAGTCGCTGCCTGCGTGTTAGCGCTGATGCAAAATGATGTGATGCTGGTCGACGATGTTTTTATCCTCTTCATTTCAGTTCTTTTGTGATGATTCAAGCAAGAGCACATGTTTCAGAAGAGATATTGCATGTTGTAAAACTGCCAGCCTCCCGCTTCATTTGTTTGAAGTCATGTTCTTGCAAATAAATGTGTCAGCAGTGTGATATATGGAAATGGTTCCTCTCTGTGATAACAGATGATCAGTAACCTCAGTTCTGGGGAATTTAATGACTAACTTTTCAGCTTTAGACGTGGTTTATTGTTGATTATAAGTTATAATTATATTTTTAGATCCTTTATTTAGATCACCCAGTTTTGATATCCTTTGATTTTCCCTGGTACAAGTGTAACTCACAGAGTAGGCCATGCTACCTGTTTTAACCTTTAACCTTTGACTGGTAGTAGGTTTGCTGATTCATGGGCACAATTTTGTGGTGATCAAAATCCTATTTTTGCTTTATTTTGCTGTCATTTAATCCTGATGCATAGTAGCCTATATATGTCATTGTATTTTATTCACTCTGTTTTACATTCCTGAAAGGTTTGGATGTTAAAAGTTGCCCACGGTGAATTAGTTTTGGTTTTCTGTGCAGATTTATCCCCCATGCAGCTGTGACACACAGAAAATCAGACTGAGAGAGGAAGCCAGTGTTGTCTTTCTCAGACAGATTCTCTGAGAACTGAAATCAGAGCATTCCAGCTGGGACAGGAAGTTTGATGCCTAATTGAGTCAATAAATTTTGTCTTGTAGCTATAGATTTGGTTACAGCAAGGTCTTATTCTCATATATGATATTTGGCCCATGACATAATCATTTGATGAGAAAAGCTACTAAAACACGCACAGATACTATCATGTGTAGGTACATCTGGCAATGTCTGGGTGGTTCTAGAAAGTTCCAAAAAAAAAAAAAAAAAACTCCGGGTAGTGGTCTCAAGGCTGCTTCCCTCTAGTGTGAGCACATGTAACTACACCTCAGTACATTGCTGTGTAAAACTGGAAATCCAGTTCTTTGTCTAAAAGGCCATAAATCAACTCAACTCATCTTTATTTATATAGCACCTTTCATGCAAACGTGCAGCCCAAAATGCTCACATTGCAAAATCAAAAGATAATAGGCAACAGTAGACAATAATAATAATAATAATAATAATAAAAGCTTGACTAAAAATTACAACAATAAAAACTATAAAATGTTAACAACAAATAAATAAAAGTCAATAAAACTAACAATAAAATAAAATAATATAAACACAAAAAATAAATATGAAAACCAGTAATTAAACTGAAACACTAAGGCTGTACTCCAAAATAAAAGATCCCAATGAATTATTCCATACAAAAGACAAATAATATAAAAATTTTGTCACAGTGAATGAATTTAGCCATGCCATAACAACAATAATAATAATGATAATAAATCAGCTACAGAAAAGGGGCATCCAAAAGAAAAGGAAAGTTTTTGGGAAAGTTTCTTTCTGAATTTCATTCATTTTGAATGAAATAAGGTGTATGCGATCATATGAGACAACTGGGTAAAAACTGTTTTATTGTAATTCAGTTTGTCACATTAAAAATGTTGCATTTCTGCTGGGACGAGGAAACAGTTATTCACCTGTTAGTCAAAATGAGACTTTTTTTTAACATGATGCCATGTCAACTGTTCCACCTGGAACAAGCAGCTGAGCTATCAGAGGCTCACCAAAATACCCCCGTACTCTGTTCCTTTTTTAGATTCTAATTTGGTTCCGCTGTGATTTATGTCTAGCATCTGAGGGGATGGAGGGGGGGGCACTGTGCGTCACAGCCTCTCTTAGTAAAGATGACAAGTTTTTGGGAGGCATTTCAGGACCACTGGGGTTAAAAAGCAGAACTTGAACCAACAAGCAGACCAAATTTCAAAAAAAAAAAAAAAAAAAAAAAAAAAAAAAAAAAAAGGAGGGCCCTATGTGACTGTGTTTGAGACAGGACAAAGCGTCTCCTTTTCCAGGCACTGACTTTTCAGCTAAATCCCCCTGCCCACCCCCCCTCTGTGCCTGCTGAGGAAGGCAGCCAGAGATATCACTCAGTACATGAACACACATGGTCAGAGCTCTGCTGGCACTTCCAGCCTTTAAGAGGGAATCGCCTCTTGCCAAGAAAAATAAGCCTTGATAATGACACTGTCGTGAAAATATGTATGCAGTCCAAAATTTGCGGATCACAGTAGTTTATTCAACAAAAGGTGAATTTCCTTGCTTGCTTTGCTAAAAAAAAAAAAAAAAAAAAAAAAAAAAAAAAGAACAGCTCCTGTGCTTTTCAGAATACAGAGAGGTGTCTGGAAGCACTGAAGTATCAGAGAGACCCAGAGGAAAATCACATCTGATCAGGCCCTGCAGGAGATGACATTGAAAAATGAGTGTTTAAAAGACTGCGGTGGCTTTGCCCGGTTTGGAAGCTCAGACGCTATATTTCTCAACATACATATCAAGACCTTTATTGCGCTCTCTTCCAATCTTCTTCCAGCAAGCCTCTGCATTTAAACATAAGGCTAGGTGCACTTGCCAGCAACTGCCCAAATGATGAATGGAGGGCTAGTGCAGTTTGTGGTTGTGCAACTTTGCCAGACTCCTGCAGTGTTCTCTCTGTGTGGGCGTCAGTACTCAAGGTAGAAACAATGAAGTGGCTTTTTCTTCAATGGCATTGCTTGCTTTTTATTTAGATGTACTTTTTTCCCCACATAGATATGTATGTATGCACTTTAAACAATTATTCTATTCTTCATACATTACACATTACATTCCTGGTCACTTCACTAAAATATGAACCAGTAAGATATATGGACATTTGTTCCCTTGCCTTTTTTTTTTTTGAGGAAGTAGCTATGACTGAGTTGATTTTAACAATCAACAGGTCGCATAGCTGAGCACATTTGACACATTTTGTCATTTTATATCAGACGGGAAATGCCCGGGCAGATACCTCCAGACACTATCCTGACTCATCATCTATCACCACACTGCAGACACTATAGACAAACTTTATTTTTACCACCGGCCCATTGTTTTCCTTCCTTCCCTTTTTTTCTTTCAAAATAATCTCAGACAGTTGTAAATCACGTCAATATATGTCTAGTAACGTGTAAAGATGATCATTCACAGACAAGGCTATTTAAAACTGTGCAGCAGGAGTTCTACATTTTGACATGCTGGGTCTCCATGTTGGAAATGATGCATTTCTACAGAAAAATATACTCCTTTCGTTGGCAAGTGTAGTTTGAATGGATGCAACTGGAGGTTATGATTTCATCCAGGTTTTTGCAGTGAATGTTAAAATGCACTTATTTGTCAAAATAATGACAAATCCAATGACAAGTCAATGCTATTCCTACAGTCTGTTCGCTCTTTCTTATAAGCTAAATACACACAAATCAGCCCATTCAACCATAAACACATATAAATATTTCATATGATGTTTACCATCCGGTAAACGCTGCTTCACATCAATGCCCCCAATTTAGAGATGTAATGTTTTATTATACAACATCCTCCTTTCTTTCCACATGCATGAACATGACAGAGCACCCACCCATGTGCATGTGCACTCACACACCATAGACGACCATACACATGGTAAAAGTCCCCTTGTCAGTGGAATGAACTGTGATGCTGTAGGAGCTTAAAGATTCCTGCTGGCTCCATCCAATGAAATCAGTCACTCGGTGCACCAATGGCATGCCAGCGCTGAATCCCCCATCATCATCTCACAACATCAGGCTGTCAACAATCATCAGAAACCCCCCCAACCTCCCTCATGACCCTGTTCCAGTTGAGCAAAAGCTTCCAGTCTTATTGGTGCTATAAGATATATTTGCAAATACACTATATGTGGTATTTGCAAAACCAGTCCCCATAGTATCACATGGAGTTTATTAATATCCAATTGCTTTTGCAGTGAATCCTTTGATCTCTTCACTTACACAGGCGTGTGAGTTTAGTGGGATGATTCTGTATCTGTGGAATGGAAATGAGATCCATAACAAAAACAAATTACCCCATCAGCACAAGATTGCTTTACTCCTGCTGTGTCCTTGCAAGTGTCAGCCTGTTTTCCAGTGCTGTTCCACTCCATATACAAATTAATACCATTTTTGGCGACCAACGCAACATTGCTGCCTCCATGGAGTCACCCATGTCAGGTGACCCAGTCTTGCCAAACCCATATGACATTGATTTATCCATGCAAATATAGCACTTCCCCGGGAATATCACAGTGAGTGGGTAAGCAAGTGGTCAGGAGATAAATGAGGATGAGATAACATGTTTGGGAAAAAATGAATACATAAATAATGGAATGATGGGTATTTGTAGCCAGGCAATGTGAGACATTTTACAGTGGGCTGATGTTAGGTGGATTCTCATCCAGAAACAGTAACTCCTCAGCCCTCTGTTTTCTTTTAACATCACAATACCGTGTCAATTTTAGTCATTCCAAAGGATCAAGAGGTTCACAGCTAAATTAGCTGGAGAAGGAAGCTCCACTCAGTGTTAGGAGGGTGTTTCATATGACTTCCTCTATACACACACACACACACACACACACACTCACACACTCAATCTGACTTGCACTGGACGCCAAGCAAAGGCCTCATTCCCAAAATATAAATAAAGACCTTACAACTTAACTGTCACTCAACACTTCACACTGAGGTTGTGTCCCGGTGGTTGGTTGTAAACAGAGCACCGTACAGGATATTTTACAACTCTAAAATAGGAGATGTGTTGGAGTAGCAATACAATGGGCATGCGATTTGAAATGAAAACCGGAGTGGATCAAATCTGTAGCAAATGATATCTGACTTGTTGATAGGCTCGTCCATCAGCCCGCTAAAATAGCGAGATGCTCATATGTTACAAGCTGCCTGATAGAGAGCTGGGCTGCCACTCAGTGTTGGACACTGTTCATGCTGTAGCTCCCTCTACTGATGACAGCCTGTACAGAGAGCACTCACACATGACACATGTGCAAAAAAGGTCTGCAGCACCTCTTTTTTTTTTTTTTTTTTTATTGGTGAATAAACTTTATTTCTTTCACATTCAAAAGTGCACTGATAACATTTCTCAGTAACCAGAACCAACATCAAAAATATTTTCAATATACAAAAACTACAAAAATAATCTAAAAACAAATTCAGTAATACAACAAATAATGAAAGGAGGGAAAGGAAAGAAAGAGAAAAACAGTCAAATACATACATACATACATACATACAAAAAAGAAAAATAAACAGTAAAAAAAAAAAATCTTAAATGTCTAAATAATTGAATGTTTTGTTTTTTGTTTCCCAATTTATAATTTTTGTGTTTTAAGTTTTCAATACTGGCCAAATATGTTTCAAAATCAGTATCTTATAGTATCAGTATCTTATGTGTGTGTGTGTGTGTGTGTGTGTGTGTGTGTGTGTGTGTGTGTGTGTGTGTGTGTGTGTGTATACACACACATATGTATGTATGTACATATACACGTACATACATACATACATACATACATGCATATACATGTATATACACACACATATAGATAGATAGTTTGATAGATAGATAGACATAGACATAGGCTATCTATAGTTGGATAGATATAGATTTAGATGTATTATTGGATTATAGATGGATTATTGTTGTTATATATTTATTTTTTTATTATTATTATTTTGTTACATTGGCACATAAACAGTCCACATATCAGTGAGATAAATAACTTAGTGTTGATGAAGTAAGACAGGCAGGTTACAGTAAATGCAGCGCTATTCTGAGATAGGCACTAACAGACTACTTAGCGAGCTAATTATCACCACGCACGTGACGGCTGTTCTGTAATTTATGAGGTTTCGCTTTGTGTGTGTGTGTGTGTGTGTGTGTGTGTGTGTGTGTGTGTGTGTGTGTGTGTGTGTGTGTGTGTGTGTCTCCGTCAACACGACGCTCGAGCCCCAGCTTCGTCTTTTTCCGGTAAAACCTTCCAGCCCGAAATATGACACCGTCTCCATGGAAACAAAACAACTGCATTTGCCAAATATGGTCAAGGGAGTGAAAACGGGTACGGCAGGCGCGTCCTGACGCACGCACTGCACGCTCTGCGCTGTGGAATCAGATTCCCTTGACCGTGAGAAAACTGGAACGATGAACTATGAATAAATGATTAACTCGCTCTTTTTGCTCCGGCTCATTAAAAACCAGCACGCTTTCTTTCGGGACAGCCGCTCTGCTGGTTATGCAACTGCAAAGGCATCCAATCACAAAGTGGCATCTGCATGCTTCTCGCGTACAAGATTTAAAACCATAAACATTTGATCTGAAACCATAAACGGTACCAATTCAGTGAGAACAGCAGTAAGTAGCATGTGATTAATATCTCTTTTTATTTCCAGCTTTATATAGATATATTTTTTGGCATCTGATCAACAAAGTCATTGTTTTTTATAAGTAAAAAAATAAACTATGTCATAAAATACATCTTGATAAAATACATGGCATGATGTTTTCATGGAAAACTTGAAAATAAATGTCAAGTCAGGGGACACCATACAGCAAAATGATACACTTAGCTACACATTAGTAACCCTGCTATTCACTTGTTACAGCACAATTTTGTTAACAGTATGTACACATATCGAGCACAGTTTAATTTCACATAACATTAGGGAATGAAAAAAATACTAAAAAGATACAACCTCCTAGATTATGACTGATTTGTATTTGCATGCATTTTGATAGGCTACTAGCACAAAATCTCCATTCCAGAGAATGATCTGCCCTTGCACCATAGGTGTGGAAGAAGTTGACCCTAGTACAGCCACAGAAAACATGTCATCTACACAAACCTCCATGTTCAGGTTTACACAACATCACAACTTACACTACAAAAGGTTATTGGAGAAAGACCATAGCTTTTTGGCTGGTTTCAAACCATGTACAGTTATGTCCAATTGTTGCATAACTCATTTTTTGTTGTTGTTGTTTTGTTATTTTTTGTTTTTGTTTTTTTGCATTCACAAGGCCAGGAGTGTTGGGGAGTTAAGACTATCTTTCATGAACTCAGATGCACCAAGGCCGCCTTTGAGGCTCTCACAACCTTCAGCCAAGGAATCAATCTCAGAGTAATTAAAGGAGAACACCGTGCGGAGATTGCTACAAGTGGGGCTGGAAGACATGACGGGCGTACTCAGAGACTCAAGGTCGTTGGCCACTGACTTGTACAGGGTTTCCCAGTCTGAGACGCAGAAGGGGCCGCCGAGGTCTATGTCGGGGACTGATGCGGCTGTTTCAGCCGCCACTGCCATCTCCAGGCTGGGGACCAAGTCATCCAGGTCATCTCCCTTCAGGTCCTCCAGAGGCTCTTCTTCTGCACTTGCACACAGGAGGATGTTGGAATTCCCCAAAATGGCTGCTGCCGAGATACAAGGGACACTGTCCATCTCTTGAGTGATGGGGCTCTCTGCGATTGCTGTGTTGCTCTCAGGAGTTTTCCCATTCTCTAACATGGAGAGCAGCTGCGGGGAGGCTGGGGGGTCCTGTAGCATGGTGTCAACATCATCTTCCTCCTCCTCTTCATCATCGTTAGGTAGTTTACAGGATGGTTTGTGGGAGACCAATATTTGCTCGAGTCGCTCCTTCTCTTTAAGGAGATCAGCTATCTCCGTCTGTAGGGCAGCCTTCTCCTCTTCAAGCTTGTCAGTCTCCTGGAGGGGGAGGAAGGACAAAATAAGAAATAAGGCTTGGCATGAGGAGGCATGGGAGGACTGCTGCCCTGTGGTGCTCCCCAGTCAGCTCTGCTACATCTCTTGTGATCTGAAATGATAAGTGACATCCCATATATGCTCTTAGCTGTGAATATTCCTTATGATTTCATACAACAGTGTACTTACAGCTTGCAAAGTGTCTGTGAGCTCCCTCCGTCTATTGCGACACTTTGCTGCAGCAATTTTATTCCTCTCCCTTCTGATCCTCTTCCTTTCCTCCTCCTCTTTGGAAGGCTGAAATCAATCACACAAAAAAGCTATTTAAATGCAGCATCCTGGAGATTCTTGCCATATCAGCATTTGGCTCTTCAAGACAAATTCACTTGCCAAGAAAATAATCTTTCCCCGTCGCAGTGTGCTGAGAAATATTGTCGGTGCAGACTCCTTGATTCAGTCCAGGCGTTAAAATGCTGCACCACTGGCACGCTATGCAGCCACGTGAACGCGCATTTTAGGCTATGCATCTTCCCATCCATTCAGTAACACCCCCACCCCACCCTCCCTCCCCCAGACACACACTCTCCCCCTCAAAAAAAAAAAAAAAAAAAATATTCTCATTAATCAAATCAAACTGATCTCTGATTACTTCCGTGGGGGCAGTACTTCGTGATACTTAATGTTGCATAACTTTTCCGTACACAGCGAAAAAAAAAAATCACATTCAAAAATCGCGATAATTCCGTTATGTCACGTTTACGTCCAATTACCTATCTAGGCTCGGGTTGTGTGAAAGAGGAGGACAAATTGAGATTCGAACGTGAGACGAGGCATAGTTTTACGATTACTGAACTAAAACAAACTTAGCCTATTGATTGAGGGATTGATTTGACTGATTGACTGATAGGAAAGATTAGTCTATAACATAAAATAACAGTTCCTCACAAGCAAAGTAATAACACTGTTGCAACGCTATTTTAGAAGTAATAAACAATAGTAAAAACATAAATAAATAATGATGATAATAAAAAATTGTGCGTGGAAGTAGCCTACCTGATCTTTCTGCCCTTTCCTGCTGACGGGCTGCGCCTTGCAAGCGCCTGCCGGGGAAGACGACTGGATAGCGCCGTGAGCTTTAGGCTTTGCACGGCTGGATGAGGGGGAGACAGATGTGATGACTGTCGGCTGCACCATCCACCTCAGATCCGGCGAGCTTGAGATTGCAGTCACCGTCGGAACAAAGGAGTCTGCTGCACTGGACTCAGAATCCTGGAAGACCCATGCACAGCCCACACACACACACACACACACACACACACACACATGCAAACACTAATTTAACTTGGCTGATCAGTATGAATGAGCAGCCACGTTTATGGGTGACCTTTACATGTGCTTAAATGTTACATCACTCATTTGGGTGAGAAATGCCACAAAGAAAAAAAAAAACACGACAAAATCAATACTGAATTATCTATGAATCCTTCAAAAAAAGCTAATCCTGACGTCTTCATTCATTTTCAATACCAGCACAACCATCATCATCATCATCAACAGCATCACTACCATCGCCATCACCATCATCATCATCATCATCATCAGTCTATGTTGAAAGGTCACGACCAAGACATATCTGCAAAAAGTAAATGATATCCTCACAGATTTCCCTATCACAGATTGTAATGTGGAGCTTGCGCATTTTCTGCTCGACAGTCAGACAACCGTCATTTAAAGCATGGGACAGTAATTCTGTCCGGGAATATCTATGGAATGCACTTGGATATATATGTAAAGAATTTGTCATAACAGAGCATAACCTCTATATACTATCACAGCGGGCTTGTGCATGAATTACCCTGCTACATTTCCTGTTACGTTCAGTTTTTTCATGTATGGCATTATATCCGCTTATACCTTGGTACTGTCCATTGATGATGCGCTACAAAGCGAGTCAGGAGGATGCTGGCTGCACCCAGGGGTGTCCCCGCCAGGCGATGCTGTGCTGCAGCTGGACGACGAGTCGTATTCAGGGTTGGAGTCTGGATGCATGTTTTCATCAAAAAATAATAATAATAAAAATCACTGCACAAAAAATCTATACAAGATCTAGGCTACATATATATATTTTTTGCAAAAGAGAAAATCTAACACATATGACGCCCACTTGTAGGCCTATATTCCATTTGCCGGGTGCATAAATGGTAACTGTGCAGATAATGGAGAGGCCCGCCTTTTATAGTGAGCTGGAATTTTATGAATGAAATCTGTGTGGTGAGACTGAACCATTTCAGAGACGGAGAGGGTCCTGTGAGAGGTACAGAGAAGCGATCGCGTGTCTTCAAATAGAACACTTAAACATTTAAAACTGCTGATCATATAGAATACAACATTTTTTATTTTGGAAAAAAATATTGTTTTACTTAAATATGATGAAATGGCAGTCACGTAGGATGCCCCCCTGGTCCCCCCCTTCAAGAAGTGCCCAGTGCCTTATGAATGAACCACGTCATTTTATGTATGCAGCATCTGCATCATGTACATTACGTTCCCTTTATGTCAGCTCAGATTCATAATATGTAATATAGAATACATTGCTATATCGAGATGCTTCTAAAATCAGACCAACTGAAATGTCCTTGCAGCAGAAAACACACTAGTCAGCAGTGCAGCTGGTGGGTGAATAGCCTCTAGCCGTCAGACTCAACGAGGCTACCACACAACAGCAGCCCCTGCTTATCGATTTGCTGTATGATGCCATGCACTGAGCATCTTTATATGTGTATCCCATCACATCAGTCACAAAGTATGAGCTAGACAATGCTATTCATGTAGGATGTATTGCACATCACCTGTCTCTGCATATGGATAGGGCTCCAGCAACAGACTTGTCGTTGTAGTAAAGCGTCCAATCACCAAGAAGACCGGTCCGACCATATATGGTGTTTCCGGTTAACATGGGCGCAATGTGCCGCACAGAGAGCGCAGACAGGCTCAGCGCAAGTGGCTGTGTGGTCCACCCAAACACTACAGAGACTCCAACATACGCTGAGAGGAATGCTCGTCATGCAAAGCTTTTGTCCGGAATAGGCACAAACTGTGCTTTTAGGACTGTGGCGGCTGTAGAGCAGGCTAATAACATTCATTCACCTAAGTTCAGCTGACCCGTGTACCCTTTTGATTGTGGAATAGGAGGACTAGTGTCTTTTTAGGCGGACAAGAGTCCTTTTGGTATACATTTAGGCTATGTAGGCCCTATGTCTATATTTTCCATCTGTTGGACGCATGAGAATGGTGTGTTAGAGGGAGGAAAACAACACAATTATTGATTTCCCTAACTTCTTCTTAAGCTTAATTTATGGTAGTTTGTTTAACGAGAGTCACTTTTTATTATTAATATTATTTATCACTTTCGGTGTTAAACATTAAACAGTCTGGTGATATGCAGTTCACCAGACCTATCTGCTGTCAGATCATTATTCCCACATCCGTTTCGGTCCCCCCGATAAGAAATACACTATATTTAGCTTTCAGATGACCTCACAGATCCTCTCAAGTGAAAGTGATGGGTCGTGAATAGAGGGGGCCTCCCCCCACCTTCAAAGAGGGGCTGCGCTCTCTGCTGCTTCCCGGCAGTCACAGCCTCTGTGGGGTCATTTACTGGCACATCATTAGGTGGTCGCTTAGGCCTATTCAGCCGTCGCTCAAAACCAGAGGGTTCAGAGGCTGGACATAATTAGGCGACAGACACAACTCACTCGAACTCAAAGACCCGTTTTCATCAAAACAACTAAAGCATGAATGTGGGAAACGGCGGAGCGTGTATTTTTAGACCAGATGACATCACTGATCAAAGGTCATGTAAATTAGGCAGAGAGATTAATACAGGTTACTGTGTAGTCTCCATTCAAACGACCTATTCACTGTGATGATTTATCATTGTGATTTTTTACAAGGTCCATTGTTAAGAACCATAAATCAGCTAGAAAGCGCCATAACCTTAAATGTGTGGGATTTGGTGGCGAATAAAACAACTAAACTTGCGATCGTTTATCCTCTTGTTCACTTGCATAATATATAATTTACTCATTTGCCTGCATATAAACAATAAGGAAATGAAATATAGGTCTGCTGGATCTTAGTAAGTAGTATTAATCTGATGTGGTAGCTTAAATTAGACCTGAGGGAAAGAAGAGGGCCTCTAATTCAACTTTCCTCAATTTACTAAATCATAATCCTTGTTTGTCTTCATGATCACTGACTGGAAATGATATCACAATTTAACTCTAAAGAGCCTAGTTTAGGCCATAAGGTAGTCAAAACTTGGGCTTTGTGTGTTTGCAAATTAGATCATATCTGATTTGCAAGTCTGTAACAACATAATCATATAGGAAGAGACAGAGTGTGCTACGTTGTATAGTCTGCTGCTCCTGCCAAACAAACTACCCAAACAGGTCACTAGGCAAATTAGCTGCATCTGCATGGTTTCCAATTTCATTCCGTCGCTCCACAGACAGCGCGGAGAGAGCCGAGCGGAGAGTAGCAAAAAGCGAAGAGATCTCACTCCTCAGCCTTCCCTTGGCACCTGGAAACTCACTGGTCCAGGTCTTTCGAGAACTTAGAGAAATGATTGGAGTATTTTCTAGAAGCTACTAGACTCGATTAATTGAAAATTTACGAGGTGTTAACTATTGCAGATGTAACCCGTTATAATGATCTATTATCTATTTGTACCATATATAAAACATCAATTAAAAAGGGCCAAAAATCAATGGCGTAAAGTTGTTTGTGATGAAGAGTGTTGGGGAAAAACATCTGTAAGGTTTGCGCCTGGTCATTAAAGGGTTACCATGGTAACGGCGCGTTGAGCGGCTATTGTCTGAGACCAGACAGTAGGGTCATTTTTTTCCCATGACGAGTGATACAT
Organism: Myripristis murdjan; assembly: GCF_902150065.1. Classification (NCBI taxonomy): domain Eukaryota; kingdom Metazoa; phylum Chordata; class Actinopteri; order Holocentriformes; family Holocentridae; genus Myripristis; species Myripristis murdjan. The sequence continues at coordinate 30,764,638 of NC_044003.1, read as the reverse complement.
GTTCAAAACATAAACAATCTTCGGCGCTATGCAAACCGAGGAACGTCACTAACGCGAAGGGGTGGAGTGTTGCTATGGCGACGAGGAATGTTCAACAAAACATGAACGCGGGAAACAAGTTCTGAGCCCTCTGGCTGGCAAACAGTCTGTAGCTGATCCTCTGTTTTTTCTTTTCTTCTCTTTTCTCATATTAATGTGTGTTATACAATGAGACATAATTACTTTACTGTAACCCTTGCTGAAAATAATCCTCTATTATTTTGAATAAATAACTTGATTAGAGCAGTGGTTTATTAAATAGCCTAGAGGGGTCCTTGAAGTTTCCAGGGGTCCCTTAAGAATTTGGGGAATAATTTAATTTAACCATTATTCCATTATATTTGTACTAAACCAGCAATCTTAGATGAGGATGCTTTAAGATTCCTCCTTCCTTGACCTTGTGTGTTTATGTTAAAAAGACCTTGAGGTAAAAGATTGGTATCATGTCAAACAGTGTATTCGCTGAACTTGATCGGCAACTCAAGAAAATATTTGGCCTGGGCTAATTTGAATTGCAGCCTGATGTGTGTAGGGCTTGAATGGACATCTCAAAGCTGCAGCTCTGAGATTAGCCTGTTGTGTAAATCACCAAGGGGAGGGCCTGGGGATCCCAACACTGTGTATAAACAACCATGGGGAAGACCTCTGCGAACAAGGTAGGCTGAGGTTTGATGGCAAGCAATTACCATGGAAAAGTACACAACACACCAGCTTGCCCTACATCTAGACACACCTCTCCTTGGATTGCACACAAAGGTACAAAGGCTGCCTGAGGGCACGGCGCACACGTAAAGTGAACTGGCTGCACAGATCTTGTTGGGACACACAGTGTTCTGAACGTGTTTGAGTATTAAACCATTTTGGCACATGCCCAGACTGGCTACACTCCTGTATCACCTTACCTGCATCCATTTTAAAACATGTTTCCACTCATCCTTTGATGCATCTAAAGAAATTATCTTAGGGAAGTTTAGGCATGTGTAGCTGTCTCATAAAACAAAGCACCTTACAATGAGTGAACAGGTACAGAGTCTCTCTGAGGGACACCACATATGTCTTATAATGGCTGCATTAGGCCTAACTGTCACACAAATTCAACCTGCATCAGCTTCTCTAATCCCGATATTGTAATATAAATCTACCTTATTATAATTAGTAGTAGTAGTAGTAGTAGGCCTGTGTTATTATTATTGTTGTTGTTGTTAGTTCTAGTTAGTCGGTTTGCTGCTATAAATAAATGCATGGCCTATTTCGTTGAGCTTCTTGAAAGTAATAGTGTTTAAAACAAAAATTAGGTTAGATGTATGTAAACTGACAATTTTAATAAAGGATTTTTCTGACTAACTGACAAACACATTCATCCCCATGGTAATGAGTTTATATATAGGTTATAGAGTTTTGTTCCACCATTGGCTGCTTCATTAAACAAATGTATGCAACCTTTGCATGCAATAACACTGGAGCAGATTTTTAAATCAGCATCAACTGACATTCACTTTGACCCATTTGTTCGATACAAATAGTATACTGGCACCAAAATCAAGAACTCGGCATGTGTAAATTTACTTTTTGTTGTACTTTGGTTGAGGCTGTTCCTTTATTGACCATTACCCCACTTCTTCATTTCTCACAACAGCCTCTGTGTTTGTTGTCTTACATAACGTCATGTCGCTGTCGGCCAATCCTCGGATCTTCCATTTCCCAGCAAGGACCGCCCTTCACAGGATGCACCATATTTGGAAAATGACGTACTGGGGATCCCGTTTCTGGAATATTCCATTTCTTGACAGTGGGTTTGGATTGTTTTCAAAACGTTAGCTGGGAGCGATTAAACATAACCAAGTGACGATCGGTACATGACTTTAGTTGTGTTTTAATAACGTAGGCGCGATAGATAGCATCAGAAGTGCGGGAGTGTTTGTTTTTAAGGTGTTTTTCTTCTTCGGACGGTCGGCTGAGAGGCACTTCCCTCGCCGACGTCACGAGCCCGTCCTCCCGCACCATATAAAAGCTGCTCGAGCCTTCAGAGTTGGCAGTCAAACTTTGAGCAACTATACAACGACTAGCAGAAAGCAATCACTGCACACCGGCAGCAGCGTTCAGGAGCCTCTGGCAAACCTACTAAAGGGATTTCCTCAGAAGTTCACCTCCGCCTTAGTAGAGTTTGTTCGGATCTAGTTTTTTCTTCGTCTTCTTCATCTTGCCTTTTTGGAAACGATGATGTTCACCGCTTTCAACGCGGACTGCGACTCTTCCTCCCGCTGCAGCACCGCTTCCCCAGCCGGCGATAACCTGGGATACTACCCGTCACCAGCCGGATCTTACTCCAGCATGGGGTCCCCCCAGTCTCAGGTATGTCCAGTCTACAATAAAGCCTTATTTAAAGCGTACAATGTAATATTACCGAGCCTGTCTCACTTTGTTGCTTGGTATTGAAAACATAGCAAGCTTATACTACGAATTACATAATTACTAATTAATTACATAACTACGTTAAATACCAGTGCATACATAGTTTGAAATATGGGCTGACTGACAAATAAAATATATAAATAAATGAGTGAAAAAAAAAAGATACGCAGCCTGAGCTTAATATTGTCTGGCTCTGCAACGCTGCAAGGCAATCTTCATTTACCTGGAAACTCCAGAGAAAAAAGTGTAGCGTCATAGCTGACATCACATGGATATTTATAATCACTCCATCTTTTTATAGACCGCCTGCTTCATTCATATGTATCCTGCAACCCCCCACCTCCCCATCCCTTCCTTAATATATACTCAAAGTACTCATGATGCTCTGGCTTCATTCCCCTCCAGGATTTCACTGACCTGACAGCATCAAGTGCCTCCTTCATCCCCACCGTCACAGCCATCTCTACCAGCCCAGATCTGCAGTGGATGGTCCAGCCTTTGGTGTCCTCAGTGGCCCCCTCAAACAGAGCTCACCCCTACAGCTCCAGCCCCAGCCCAGCTTACTCTAGGCCAACCATGAGATCCTCAGCATCCAAGGCTCACAGCCTAAACAAGAGGACCAGAGTGGAGCAGGTAATTACCACCTGATCAGACTCTTCCAAGTGTTACATAACAAGTAGTAACACCTGCATTGCAACTGATGAATTACCTTTGGATAGCCAAAGAGCTTGGGACTTAATTTTGTCTTATTTTTTGTGCAGATTTCACCTGAAGAGGAGGAGAAGAGAAGAATTCGCAGAGAGCGAAACAAGCAGGCTGCAGCAAAATGCCGCAACAGGAGGCGTGAGCTTACTGACACCCTCCAAGCTGTAAGTATTTCACAGATATACCATATCATGCATCATAAAACATTTCTTGCCAGTGCTAATAACAAAAATTGACCAACAGCCAAATTAATGCCATTTTCTCCATTTTTCTCGCTTTCATAGGAAACTGATCAGCTGGAGGACGAGAAGTCGAACCTTCAGAATGACATTGCCAACCTTCTGAAGGAGAAGGAGAGGCTGGAGTTCATCCTGGCCGCCCACCAACCCATCTGCAAAATCCCCTCAGAGGCAGACACTACATTCCCTGTGGCCTCCGTTTCCCCATCGCACTCTTGCATCTCGGCAGAGGTGTCCTCTCAGCCCCAGGCCTCCATCTCACAAGCCTCTGCTGCCATCGCCCCCAGCCAGTCAATCTTCTCCACCCCGTCCAACTCCCTCTTCTCCAGCAGCTCGGCCCTCTCCACCACCACAGTGTCCGACAGCACGGTCAAAATGACCGACCTGGACGCCTCCGCCCTGGAGGAGTCCCTGGACCTGCTGGCCAAGACAGAGATGGAGACGGCACGGTCGGTGCCAGAGGTTGACCTGTCCAGCTCCCTGTACACCTCTCAGGACTGGGAGCCCCTCTACACCTCCGCCAACGGCACTGACTTTGAGCCTCTGTGCACACCTGTGGTCACCTGCACCCCGGCTTGTACCACCTACACGTCTTCCTTCGTGTTCACCTATCCCGAGGCCGAGACCTTCCCCACCTGCGGCGTGGCCCACAGGAGAGGGAGCAGCAGCAATGACCAGTCCTCCGACTCACTCAGCTCCCCAACCCTGCTAGCCCTTTAAAGACTCTTCCAAAACAACAGTACTTCCTATAAAAGCACATTTACTTGACATATGACATAGATGTGCAGATCACAGGGCTATGGAATGGACTTGTACTAGTACCAGAAAACAAACTATGTATGATTTTATTTGCCTTTATCTATACTTGCCTATTACAACTATGTAGCAAGTCGAAAGCATGTTTCAACTAATAACACCTAGTCGTTTTTTGAGTTTACAAATAATAAGTTAATATTTGATTTAATGGTGCTAGATAACAAAAGTTGTTGTAGTGTTGCTGTGTGTTCAGAGCAATAGTTATCTTGACCCCAGTTTCTCTTCTGGTTGATGGAATGTAAGAGTATATTGTGAGCTGTTTGTGGTGTTTAAAACTGGTTGTGCTTTGTCTAACCATGGTCTGAGTGGTCTATCTTGAGTATTATGAAGTTTTCTGTGAAAACATTAGTGGCTTTTAATTTATGAAATTTCAATTTATTTTTTTACAGAAAGAGTAAAAAGCTGAACTTGTTGAATGTCGTTTGTAAAAATGTGTAAATAAATAATAGCACTATTTAAATTCAGCTTTTGTGTCATCTCCCTCTCTCTTACACACACACACACACACACACACACACAGATACAAACACTGTGTTGCAACTGTAACTGTAATGTCTTTATAACAGTTAACAGTGATTTTGAAGAGCAGTTGCAGCGGTATTCAAAAGTCAGTAAAAACTAAAGTCTAAAATTAGCTCGCATAATGGATAGTGGTCTTTTTCCTGCACCTCCACTGCCTCTATTTATTGTTCCGTATGTTGCCAAGGTTAACTATACGTCAGGGCTCTTACGTCAGTGCGTTCTTTCCATTTTTTTAATCTGCAAGGCCAGCGCAATGACGTTTCACTTCCATGCCCATATTTAGATTTCTGCAACATCTCACAGCTTTCCACCAGCAGAAGGCATTTGTCCATGTTGTGTGGCTAGATCCGGACGACACCGTGTTCAGTAAACCCCGGGCAGCTGTAACGGCTACTACCTTTTGTTTTTATCTGTTTTCCCGTGCAGATCTATTGAATTTGTCTCTCGATTTGCCTTGGAAAGCAAAACGTGCCGTAGTGCGCGTTCCCAGGCCCTACGTGTGCCCAGTGCGAGGCTGGCTACACAGCCACGGTGACTGCAAGCGACATCACAAGGGGGATTTCGAAAGCTACATTTTAAACACCATCTGCGTTGGTTTAATTTATTCTTTTCTGGCAGAAGGGCTGAATTCGTGTTTCACTTCCCACATTCACATAAGACGCACGGTGTAGGCACAGCGCGAACGAAAGCTCTCGAAAAGACCCTGCGTCTTTCTTGTAATTAATCAAAATGCTGTGGTTTATCAGTGAGCACGCCATGAGTAGACAGCCCTCTGCTTGCCGAATTTGAAGAGGCATTGTGTATATGCACTTCTTGCTTATTTCCACGAGGAGGGACATGCAAAAATTAGCAGCATCAGTTGGACTTTTACTTTTTCTAATGGTTGTGCTGCAAATGGGCTAGAGCAAACAGACAGCTGGGCAGTGGCTACTAATCAAACAGTTTTCTGGGTTAAGAGCAAAGTAGTGTTTTTTGTTTGTTTGTTTGTTTGTTTTAATTATTGATAGTCTCCAACTTGTCTCTCCTGCAAGACCAGACACACACACACAACAGTTGCACCACAAGATGTGCCAACATGTCATCAAAATGGTCTTACTTAAGAACTAGCTCATGAATAGCATGGTCAACATCTGGCTTGAAGGATAACATGCCAGGGCAACAGTTTCCTTAGTCAACATAACATCTTTCATTGTTTAATGATGATATATATATATATATATATATATATATATATATATATATATATAATATATACACTTCTCACAAAAAGTTAGGGATATTTGGCTTTCAGGTGAAATTTATGGAAAATGTAAAAAGTTCACGCTACAGTGATATTATATCATGAAAGTAGGGCATTTAAGTAGAAGCATACACTGGTGATTTCCTCATCTCAAACAATTTCTTGAAACAAAAGCCTACAACAGTGGTGGGTATACCACAACAAAAAATGTCAATGTCTCAATAACTCGTCATGTGCCCTTGAGCATCAATTACAGCTTGACAACGACGTCTCATGCTGTTCACAAGTCGATTTATTGTCTGCTGAGGCATGGCATCCCACTCTTCTTGAAGGGCGGCCCTCAGGACATTGAGGTTCTGGGGTACAGAGCTCCGAGCCTCTACACGGCGACTCAGCTGATCCCATAGGTTTTCTATGGGATGCAGGTCTGAGAAAGTGCAGGCCACTCCATTTGAGGTACCCCAGTCTCCAGCAGCCGTTCCCTAATGATGCGACCTCGATGAGCTGGAGCATTGTCGTCCATGAAGATGAAATTAGGCCTGTGTTGTTCATGCAGGGGCACAATGACTGGATTAATGATGTTATTCAGGTAGTATGGGCTTGTCACTGTACCATTCACTTCTATGCCTTTCTGTGACCCTTCCAGTCTCTCTGTATCTCTGTTGCAACCTGCTGATGACACTCTGTGACACTCTAAGCTCAGTGGCCACTTCCGTCTGAGAACATCCTGTTTGAAGCCTCGCAATGGCGAGGTGCTGCTGATCAATTGTTAGGTGTCGTCTTGGTCTCATGACGTCAAAATGTGAACAGCAGAATGAGGAGAACTGTTTAAATACCAATTCTAATTGAACCAGGATATTTATTGGTCGATTCATGGATCAAACACCTGATGTGAATTTTGCCGTTAAGCTCCTTGTTAGAGAACAGCAACTTGTGCAAAAATTACTGAAACATTGAACAGTTGGATATGTGCATTCAAAAGTTTACAGAAGGTCACATTAAGTTCACCTGTAAAGGTTATAATGCATTTTAGGTTCATCCTGAAATTTCACTCGAAAGCCGAATATCCCTAACTTTTTGTGAGTATTGTATATATATATATATATATATATATATATATATATATATATATATATATATATCTTAGTCTTTCTGGAAACCCAAGCCCTAACCAGAGTGTGTCTCATTAGGCTTATGTGTTTTGCATTACAGTAATTTAGATCAAGGTGGATGTTGTGGGTCCTCTCATAGGCCACTTGATACCTTGTCCTAAACACTAAGCCACTAACTCAAGATATTATCAGTGAATGCATCAACTATAATTTGCTTCTATATTGGTTGAATCGGGAAATGTATAGCAGCCTAATGGAGTGCAGGTGCACAAGAATTTACCATCACGGACCCTTCAAACACAGTCTAAATCAGCATTGCTCTATACTACTAATGCACAAACTGGTTGAATATCAGTAACACACAGAAATAGAAATTGAAGCTTATTTACTGCATTTCTGGATAAATTCAACACAAGCAAAAGCCATTTGAAGAGCGCTGAAAATTATACCAAAAGTACACCTACAAACACAACCTATTTGCTCTACACATCATGTAAGCCCATTGTCTATGGTGAGATACACAGAGAGATGTGTTGGAATATCCTCTGTAAAATGCACAATTTGCTCTCTAGGAAGTTGACATTGCCACTAAATCAAATGTAGCTTGTAGCATGTCTCATTGAACATGATGATTCAAGGTGATTTGTGATATTTCAAAAAATACTGCAGGAAAATTTCTCTGTGTGCAGACAGAGAAGGCCGCATTAAAGAATAATCCACTGAAAGTATGAGCAAACCTATAATGAAAAGGCTGCAAACTCAAATATGCTGAAAAATTCCATCAAAAATATTGGGTTGGGAGTTTAACTAGCAATATCTAAAAAATGGTATGGTGAAATATCTCCAAATTCATGAAGATGATACACATTCAAAATAAATATCTATCAGAACTACGCACACACTTTTTTTTTTTATCAAATGCAATATAAGTTCCAAAGTCCAGACCTTGATGTGCTCATAGCTGGCAAAGCCTACTTAACATGCCGTCAAGTCTTTCTCTCATACCCCCTATACTCCTCGCTATCAAATAAAGTAGAAGCAAATTAGACCATCTACCTCTACCGGTAGAGGTAGATGCCTGCCCTGAGTCTGGTTCTACCTGAGGGTTCTTCCCGTTAAAGGGGAGTTTTACCTTGCCACTGTCGCCAAGAGCATGCTCAGGAGGAAATCTGTTGGGTTTCTTGTTTTCTACTACAATTTGTAGAGTGTGGTCTTTACCTGCTCTACCTGTAAAGCGTCATGAGATAACTTCTGTTGTGTTGTGTTGTTTGACGCTATATAAATAAAGCTTGATTGATTGATTGATTGAATTTATACTATGTAGGCACACAAGAGTGCACAGTACATAGTAGGATTGCCAGTAGAGCAAGTGCTCCCTTTATAATATTAATTTTCATCCTTTAATTTCACAACATTATCAAGAAAAAACCCATACAAGAAATTCACATCAGTGTCACTTATGACTGTGAATTTGCCAAATTTGTCATCAAACCCCACCCTTCCTGGCTTTCTCATTCATTCAAACCCTCTGAATAAATATTTCACACAGTAGGGATTCATGTGAAGGAAGATTGCTTCATGGCTGTTCCCAGGAAATGCGTTGTGTGTGTGTGTGTGCATGCGTTAGCAGCGTGCAGGGTGGAAGTCTACCAGCACACAATAAGTAACTTCCTCACTTCCTGACGTTTGAACCCTTCAAGCACAGACACGCCTTTTTGTGCAACATGGCCAAGCTCCTAACAGCTGTTGCCTTACTCCCATTGTGGACATATTTTTCGAAAACACACCCCACACACCCCATCTAGGAAGGCTTTAATGACTGACTCTCTCTTAAGGGTTAAAATTGCACCAGTATACTGCTACATCCTCGCTCTCTTGCATTAGAATTCAGAAATGCTCGGGTTGAACCTCCCTTCCCAATACCTTTTAATGTTTGTGTGAGGCCAGCGCCAAATGGGTGAAGCCTCTTGCCGTGAATTGTTCCATAACTGCTGAACTGCAGCGACCTGCCTGTGTTCCCTTGCACTACAGCAAAGCCCCCCCACCCTTTTTTTTTTTTTAATAAAGCCTCTATGTGCGATCATGCAGTGTCTAATAACTCTCGCTATTAATACCTCTTTGCGGGCCCCAGGGAGATGGGGCCGCAGCAGAAATAGCAGGTGCCCATTGCTTCTTTTAACATCAGCATCAACAGCAGTAAAATTAGACCACTATGACGCCAACCTGCGTCTGTGCTGCAACCCAGGGGAGGAACCAGGCAGCGTATGCCTGAGAAAAAGAGAAGGAAAATAAGAGTGAGGCGAGGGGAGGAGGAGGGAGAATGATAAGGAGTATGTGAGGTGGAAGAGTGTGGGGAGGGAGGCAGACAGAGAGCCCTGGCTGGGTGTAATTTTCAGCGCAGTGATGATGAAACAGCCGAGTTCGCCTCCATGCCACGACAACCAGCGCTCAATTTGGATCAGCTCCATATTCACGGAAGCCCGTTCAGCTCTCAAGAGAGGATGTGAATGCTTTAGGAATCCATAAATACCTCAGTGCCTACCCCCTCCCGTGCCTCTGTTTCTATCTGAGTGACAGACTGATACAGTTATTCAATAGGGTGTGTACACTGACAACCGAGCATGCATTCACCGAAGCATGTAACAAAGCACACTCCGAAAATCTGTCAGACTTCAACTCACATCTGCCTTTGCCATTTCAAAGTGCTTCCTTGTTTTTCATGCCTGAACAGATGTACATTTTTCATACAGTTGCTTTACTTTGATACTCCATGTATCAGGGCCCTGAAGCTCGTGCTGAATTGCATGTATGTGAGGACATGGCTCCCACCTTCTCTTTGTATTTTCACTATCTAAAAGTAATACAGGGCACAGGTCAGATCATGACAGCAATTGGCTGAAGGGTGTGGAGACACACGTGGTTTGCTGTATATGGTCACTTAGGAAGTGCAATGCTCAGTGACTTCTGACTTACACTGTGACGTGAACACAACGCCCAGATGTGATACAAGGTTTGTCAACAGTAATGACACTCGTCATTACAGAGGTTAATTTCTGCAATTCCCTTTAGAGTTGCTTGCTGTAACCATTTCATCCATAAGATATATGATTTGTTGTAGTGAATTTGGCCCCCAACAGAAAACAGGTCTGAATATAACCAAAAGCAGATAAAGAACAAACTCAATATGGTTGAACAGAACCAAAAAGGAAAGCACAAGCATCATTAAAGTTGAAAACTAGAAGAGCTTCATAAAAAATAACGAACATTTCAAAATGTGAGTGAAATATTCTACATCTTCAGATTAGAACAAAAAGCCAAATCAGTCACAGAGGTATGAAGTTAGCCCTGTGAATTTTATTTTTGAAGTTGAATACCTCTGTAGTGTGTGGGAGTGTATGACGCACTATTCCTAGAGGATATTTGATGCACTAAGCTGTAATACTGGAGGGATTTCTCCATCCAGTAATTACTGTTCACTTAGTGACAGACTCCCCACTCAGCAAAGCATCCTCGTCTTGTCTCGTGGGATCAGTAACAAGGATGTTTCCCTGGAAACTGGATGGCTCTATCATATGTAATTGGGTAATCCCTGAGCTGCTGACAGAAAAATAATAGCTTTTGGGATTTTCAAAATACCCCAGCCAGCACTGGGTATGATATGCCTGTTTTGTAATCCGGATTTACCTCTCACATACTGGATGCGGATGGGTTATTATGCGATTAATATTAAAGGATGCATTTTAAAGAGTGAGATCTATAATTGTCAGTAGGCTAATTGGAAACAGTTATAAGACTACCTCGTCAAAATGACAAGGACATACATTATCATTACGGTTTCTGATATAACTTTAGAACCAATACAATGCTATGTGGACAGACTAAAATCTACAGTGACAGAAGTCTCCCACAAAGGATGCAGCATCACCCAATCAGCTAAAGCATATGTCTACTGTCCAAAGGAGATTACCAGACATGCAATCTCATCTAAAATTCACTCATATACCCCATCCCATGTTGGGGTACTAATATAACCGTCCAAACTCAAACTGACACAGCCATATAGAACAGCAAACGTCAACCATAAGGAAACTCAGGGCCAAGAGTGTCAAGAAGCCCCAAAAAAGTTATAAACGTAAACGTTTAGAGGGGGAAATGACACAGCAGAGAACTATGATCAGCTCTTGATCAACTGAGACTGGTAACACAACCTTGCACTAATTACAGTGTCAGCACTTAATACACAGTTCCATCCGTTGTAGTTTCAGGAGCCATGACCATGCTGCACCAGGCTTGAACCTTGTTCTGCACATTCCCATCCCACTCATGAGATCCCAGTACATCATGGCTGGTACAGAAAATACAGAAAATGTCTGCAGTTTTAGTCTTTGTCAATTTGTCACTTCAACAAGCTTGAGGGGGCGTTGGTGCTGATGTTTATTTAGACAGGAATGTTGACATGACTGGGAGTCAACTGCCTTCACAAAGCATTGTGCTTGGATTGTGATACCTATTCTGACAAACACCCCTCATATTAGAATAAAAAAACAAACTAAAACTAACACTGAAATTAAAAACTAAACTGAAACAAAACATTTTAAATAATAAAAACTAAACTGAAAGCAAACCCACTCTGGAAACTAAGTGAAACTAAACTGAACTGAATACAAAAATTAAAAACGACATAAAAATATACACTAATGAAAAATGCAAAACCATAATAACTCTGGTGCCATGTGTGTTATTGACTATTGACTATTTTGGTCACAATTGTCTTTTTTTTTCAGTGGCACCAAGACAAGTCCCCGTACATTTAGTGTACCGAGCGATATACCTTTTCCCACACCTGCTGAGGTTCCAGGAGCAGAACAAAGGAAGCACTGGACCTGTGCGCTATAACAGGTTACAATGCTCAAGAAGACTCTACCTTTCTGAAGTATCTTTGAGAAAGACTCCTGCCAGTGGCTCTGCAGGTAACCCACGCTCAGAGGGGCGCATGCAAAAAAAAAAATTAGGGGACAAAAACTTTATATATCCCGCAAAACGCAGCATTTGGAAATTCGATTAATATCTTCTATGTGTTTATCTTTGCAGTCAACAAGCAAGAGGCAAGTATTCGAGCGTCGTTCTGCCTCCCCGCCGTTGGTGGCGCTGGCGTGCCCGAGCAGGCTGACTACTTCCGTTAAGTGCAGCAGCTGGCTAGGTGCTCAGCTAGCTGGCTGGCTCGGGTTGGTTGAGGGTAGCCATGGCTCGATTCGCTGCACTACTGCTTTTACCGGTTCTCATTGAATCGGTATTTTCAATTTCTTTCTTTTTACCGGTCAATTCAAGGAAGTGTTTACGGGAAGAGATCCACAAAGACGTCCTTGTCACGGGGGAATATGAAATAAGCGAACAATCAAACACCAAAACTAATCTGAAGGTGAGCACAGAGCTACAGCTAACGATAGGTAGCTAGCTACGCGTCAGCTCAGTTTCTGGTGAGGCCGGAGTAGCTTCAGTCCCCGCCTGTCCCGACTTAGGTCTATGTTTTGAGTGAATGAGCGAATGCAGCTTGAATACATGAACGTTTTGTGTTAATGACCATGTATACAAGCGGAGAATGTGGCTAGGAGCCGTACTGGCAGCTGTTATTCACGGGGGAGCTTGCTAGCTAGGGAAGGTTAGCCGGGCCCTCATACTCTCGTCTTCCTGGTTTTAGTACTTAGTGCTAGCTTGTGCTTGCTAACTGTATTCACTAAAGTTTAGACGGTTTTCTTGTATTTCGATTCAGACTTGACATAATTTGGAGCAGCTGGAGGTCCGTCGTTTAGCTAATTGTGGGTATTTGTTTTAATGCGTTCCGCCTGCCTCAGCCACTCGGCAGTGCTGCTCACTCGGGATGTTACACGTCAGTCTTATCGTCCATTCAGCTGCCAGCTACGAGCTAGCAATATTAGCACATTAGCCACTTAGCTACATGTCAGCTATGTTATCATGTAGTTAACGCTTCTCTGTTAAACTTGTTTTGCTTTCCTGCATTAATCATATAAGGTACGGCTCTATCTAAGCCAATATTTACATTACAGCTTCAGCATGACAGCCTCACAAAGTAGACGCAGCGCACCTGCCGCACTGTTCACCATAGTTCAACAGCTGTCAAGTCATCTTGCACACAGTGATGGTGTGGTGTGATGATGGTTTACGTGGCAGGTTCAGGTGTAAGAAGCTGGACGTGGTGAGCATTTTTCTGCAGGTGGCACTGACACTGTTTTCTTAAATGTTGCAGATCACAGATTCCTCCAGCCACACGCTTTACTCAAAGGAAGATGCAACAAAAGGGAAGTTTGCATTCACCACAGAGGACTATGACATGTTTGAGGTGTGCTTTGAGAGCAAGTCACCCATGGGTAAGTGGATGGAACCAAATATCATGAAGCTCAGAAGCAGAAATTATGACTTGGATTCAGAGACACACTCTTCATTACTCTTTGTGAAAGAAATTCAATTGTAAAGCACAACTATAACTGTTCATACACACACACACACACACACATATGTAAATGTATGTGTATGTATATATATTTTTCTATGTCCATTTGGTATTGTTATGCTGTTTTTGGTATTATTATACATAATGTTCACTGTTGCTCCACTTGAACCCTCCTGTTATGTTCACATTTTTGAACATCTTTTATGTTTGGGGTCAATTTGACCCCTGCAGTTTAAACTTCCACAAAATTATTAGCCTATAGCTAAAAATTGTTATCAAAGTTTATGTGTAAAGTACTTTATGTTTCTTTGTTGATTACCTAAATAGCCCTTTAAATAAAACATAACTCCCCCCCACCCCCACTTATACATCCAGTATTCCTATTACGCGACAATGGAAAAATATGTAAATCACCATAAAATCTCACTGACTGATCTAAAATTGGAAAGAAATATTAATTTTTGGTGCTTTAATGGCTTTATATTATTTCTAAGTACAAATTTTTGTTATTTATAACCAATGCGTTACAAATTGTGTACAGGACATTGAAAACATATCATCATGTCAATTTCATATTTACCCGGTAGTGCCCATTACATTAGGAACACTCATTAAATATGAAGCAAAAAAAATGATGTTAATCATTTATTTAGAGACGTTAAACATTGGCTGGGGTCAAATTGACCCCAAACATAATAGGAGGGTTACATTTCAAATAAGTGTAATCCCTTAGTCTTATCATATTGTATTGTAATTGGGATATTTGGCCTAAATATTGAGGTATGAAACTTTGTCTATATCATATAGCCCTAGTATATATAAAGTGCATGTGTGTGTGTGTGTGTGTAAGCGCACATTAATATGCAACCATTTTCTGTGATTAATCTTTCTTTTTTTCACAATGATATGATTAGAATGCTGTTGGAAATTTTGAGGCGTAATGTTCATGAAGTACCAGAGAAGTGTTTCAAGAAGTCCTTATTGCGTGTTTTGTTTATTAATTTATACATGACCTGTTACACTCTGTTGGCCTATGATTTGTGGTTGCTAATGGATTCTTCAGAGTGTTTTCCCCTTCTGTGTTGCAAAGAGCCATTAATTCAAATCAGAACAGCTACCCTCACGCATTGGTGGAATAGTCCCGGAGAATCAAACTAATGTAAACATAAAAACTGTTGAAAGAATTTCACTCGTCATATGAATTAATTTTTATTAAAGTTGCAAGTAGGCAGGGTGTTTCCATCATAGTGAGTCTACATAACCTGTAAGTTTACCATACATGATAATTAAATGTTATTCTGTTTTATTATTGTTTACCAGGAACTGGGAGGGTCCCTGACCAGCTGGTCAATCTGGACATGAAGCATGGTGTGGAGGCCAAAAACTATGAAGAGGTGAGTACAGACTCATGTTGTGCATAATTATTTGTTAATTCCTTCATGATGATCATTGTCGACTTTTAATATGTAGTCATTTGTAGTTGTTTTCTGTTTTTTGTTTTTGTTTTGTTTTGTTTTTCTGAGCAGAACTGGTCTATGCCACACTGAATTGAGTGGTGTGGTGTAGAGCAGTGATGACCATGACACGGCAACTGTGTCATGAGTGAGTGCTGCCTGTAAGAATGTACATTGCCGAAAATATTGTATTTTTTTTACCATTACTTCATTGGATTCTACTATTTTAATTAGCCCTACTAACAAAAAGAAATTAATATGGATTGCCACTGAGACACATGTTTTTTCCATCATAGTGCTCTTTTTTTCCCTCAAGATCACATCCTATGTTTTGCCCACAATCAGTTAAAGCTTTTGTGAACACTGGCACAACCGGAATAATTGTTTATTCCTTCGTGCCACCCACTAATTAGTCAACCATGAAAAATTGGGGTTGTGCACATCCTTACTCCCAAGTACAGACCATAAGTGAACCTTGAAAATGGAAAGACCAGTCAAGCTTGTGCATATTACTTGTTTCTGTAGAATTAAACAGACATGAGTGTTTTCCTCAGTGACTTAATAACATACCAGAAACTGCAAGATAACTTTGTTGAATTGCCAGCCTTCTTGAACCTGTTCAGGGTGGTAAAAGACACCATACCCCCACTGGTTTTCAGAGGTTTTCCTTGAACGCTGAAAAGGCACAGATTGAGCTGCTTGGATGTGCAAACACATCATTTGACACCATAATAAATTGTTTTAGGGCTTAATCCCCTTTGTCCAAATTGAGAGGTAACTCTGAAAATACTACATTCTCTTTAGATTATTGGAAATTGTTCTCTCCTTGAGTATGTCACAAGGTTCTAGTTCCAGAATTAAGTCTCCAAATGAATATTTATTGGTATCGGCATATAGTCACTCTTAATACAAGCCTGGTGATGAACAGCCAACTCCAATACTCAAATGACATTGTGCTGTGGAGAAAGTGAGCCAGTTTCATCATCCTAGCCACCAAGCACTGCCTTTCACTGTGTTCTGAATTTCCTGCTGACTGCCAAAATGACTGTATTTAACACTGCAGTTTGTGAAAACCTTATAATCCCACATTTGCTTATTCTCATGTTTTAACTAAAATTGAATGATCTGATGGGTTTCTATTTAATGAGAAAATTCTACCACTTTTCTACAGTCCTTTCAGTACCAATTCCATAGTCAAAAATGCATGGATCTTAAGCTTCTTAACTCTTGAGAAGTGGACAAATACTGATTATCAAAAAATTGGTAATCGGTATTGGTTGACATATCCCAATAGGAGCATCTGTGTCTAAAATGTAAAGAGAGACAAAAGCTCAAGTGGTGAATAATATTCTGAATAATTCTGTGTACTTTTTGCAGATCCTTGTATTGCTTCATTGATGCTTTTACATCCCCAAAGCTGCAGCTCAGTTTTGGGGCCATCCCTCTGTCAGTTAGAATAGTTTAGTCATTAATATGGCTGCCTCAGTCAGTCTAAGGACAAACTTGATACGAAATACCAAACGATAAAGGCCTCTGAGCTGAGAATCACCCTCCTCCCACACATAATGCAGCATGCTCACACTGCAGCACACAGACATTGTGGTCTGTTTTACTGAGTTTGTTCAAGTGTGTGTGGGCGGGCAGGCAGGGAGAGCTCAGAAAGTGACAGTGGGCATGCCTGCGTGGGCGTGTGGGTGGAGTTGAATTTACACTTCTATGTGCTTACGTCCGTACATGAAGGTGTGTTAGTGTGAATATGTGTATAAGTGATCCACTGGCAAGATAAGATTTGTTAAATGTGCTGGCAAGAGTCCCTGCTAATTGCACAATGTTTGTACGGAGTGCCAGAATATGTTCTTGGCAGAGATGAGCAGCAGTTACTGGTGTGTCCTCATTCTCAACTTATTTGACCTCATCAGCACGTCTTCACTCAGGGGG
The DNA here is from genome assembly GCF_902150065.1 of Myripristis murdjan. Lineage (NCBI taxonomy): Eukaryota > Metazoa > Chordata > Actinopteri > Holocentriformes > Holocentridae > Myripristis > Myripristis murdjan. The sequence goes on along the minus strand of NC_044003.1, from coordinate 30,747,692 downwards.
AACGGTGTGTAATGAATGCTGCATCCTAGACAGATCCATTGTGTGTGTTCATAATAATAGGAAAAGTGTTGATATAGCATCTGCTTAAAGTCTGCTACTCTTGCACAATTAGAGTGACACTTGTTGGACAAAGAGTATTAAAATGTAACTCAAGGTTCAAAGTGAGTTTTTGCTTTTACAGTCATTACTAAAGCATTTCCCCCTTTCAAAAAAAATGATTAAGATCCACTACAGCCCATAATACTGAGGAGTCACATGTTTTTGTTTTTTGTTGTTTTATTGACGTCTGTTATGTCCCTTCAGATTGCCAAGGTGGAGAAGCTGAAGCCTCTCGAGGTTGAACTGAGGCGACTGGAGGACCTATCAGAGTCCATTGTCAATGACTTTGCCTACATGAAGAAGAGAGAGGAGGAGATGCGGGACACTAATGGTGAGGAAACAGATGCAGAAATGACACATACAGGTAGTTAGGGAGTGATGTGAAAAAGAACAGTTGGATACCATATAAAGCACAGAAAATGAGAGGATCAGTGGGCTTAAAATGCATTGTAGTCTAATATGTGTCCATTTCTTGTTTTTAAGTGCTTGTGACATATAGGCTAGCACTAGAGATAGCTTTTTTCCACACATTATACTGTTTCCCACCAGTTTCACTCAGTTCAGTCTCATTTCAGGTTTAACCCACTGGACCCCTATATATAGTGAATGGGCAACAACTCAGTCCATAATGTGTTATTCTCTTATTGTCTTATTGAGTGTACACATTGTGTTTTCTTAGGAGTTTCTTGGAACTATCAGCTTTTGCTTAGCTAAATGCCCCTCCAGACTGTACTGGTTGTTTTTTTCCCCCCAGGACATTGCTAAAATCGTATTGGTTCAAATCGGCTGTCCTACCATACACTGTGTGGGACACTCATTGACAGCCAATTTGGGTCGACTGTGACTAAAGAAAGTCACACTTCTGGCCATGTTTAAAAAAAAATGTGTATCTACAGCTGACAGTGTGACTTCTGCTACAACCCACGTCTACAAAGCATCCAAGTTGAACATGGCAAAATTCTGCTTATTCACTTTTTCTTCTTAAATGGTTAGATGGTGCTTTTTTTGCATTTGTTGGATGCTAATTGTAATCAGTATACATGGTTGATTCTGCCTAAGCTTGTAAAGCTATGAGGGTTGAAATGTTCTTTTGAGATGTAAATTTAAGGGAGAAACATTGTTTTTATTTGTTGCTAAGCTTTATTGTCACAATTTGCCAGACAGATCAATCAGACAGTCTGATGCCCCGCAAACTTGAAATTGTACTCTGACATGTATTGCAGTCAATATTTTATTATCTCTTATCTCTTCGAATGTTACATGCACTGATCTTGTAAGATTGCTGTAGTCACACAGTTTGCAAAATAATGGAAGATGTCTGCAGAGAAATGTGTTTATTTTAGTTATTCCCAATGGATGAAGCAAAATGATTATTGTGACCAATAACATAACCTGTCCCTTTCTCTTCCACCACTCTAGAGTCCACCAACACACGCGTGCTGTACTTCAGCATCTTCTCCATGTGTTGTCTCATCGGACTTGCTACCTGGCAGGTCTTCTACCTACGGCGCTTCTTCAAGGCAAAGAAGCTGATTGAGTAGGGCGGCCCCTGGCTCCTTACCTCAGGGGAAGCTGCCCGCCAGTCAGCCAACACATCCCAACATCCACCCTCCTTGGACTAGCTTCAGCAAACAACAGCAAGCGGGGTTGAGGGGGCTCAAACTCTAGTTTTCCGGGCTGTGAGAGAAAGAGTACCAAGGTTGTCCTCTGAAAAAAATGAAAACACCTGCTTATTTAGTGGTTGGAAACATGAAAAGCGCTGTAGGGAGAAATGCACTGTGAGACATGGGAGGCACATTTCACTCACTGAGATGTGTCCATTTCCATGGCACTTCACGTTTCTGTCTGCACTGTTTTGAATGTTGCAGCTTACTGAATAAGAACTTGTTGCTTCAATCAGTTGAACAGTTTTGTTTGATTTTGAGCTCAGTTTGAATGGATGTGCCATGAGAGAATGTCTTTTACCCTTCTGTTGATGTACAAATTCTTTGCCATGCCAAGCAAACTAGATCCTTGGTGCCCTTTTATCAAAGTGAAGGCTTATTTGAATAGTAAGGTGGATTGTTGTTACTTCGAAGAGAAATTTGGCAACCACTGAACTTCTGTGTTATGTCATTTAATTTGCATACATGTTTGGTAGATAAATTTGACCGTGTCTTTAGTTTGTTTTCATATTGTAAATGCTACTTAGTTGCTTCTACAGGTATTCGGGGGAGGGGGGGTGTAAGTTATCAGGGAGAGAAATATCCTCTTAGCTATAAATTAGGTCACCTCTATCAGCTCTTGCACGTTCTTTTTTTCTCCTAAAATATAAAAATACATTTACCATCTCAAATACTTTAACATCATCAACTGTCCAGATGTCCAGAAATCAAAAACTTGTTTAAACTTAGGATTTATGGATATGGCTTAGAAAGGAGTTCCAGCAATCATAAGTGATTTCATCAGTTATTTCATATCAGCTGTTTTCTATGATACCATTCAGGCTGATAAATGAATATAATCCTGCCAGTTTCTCTTGCCAGATTTCAGTGGATAGAGGCTCTGAAGGGAAAAGTAAAGTATCCCAGACCTTTTCTAGGATGTGTTCCATTGAGTCATATGTTTTCTGTACACACTGACAGGTGAAACTTTCTTACTGGTCATAAATATCAGTTCCCAATTACAGTACTTACAGATCCATCCAGTGTGCTTTTTTCTTTCCTTTGAAATTAATTAAGGCTTGGGTTCCATGCGAATGTGGGTGGTTGAAGATATTTCAGCTTGTTTTCGACAGGGTTTAATTAAGGCATCTGTCATGGGTACATTTTTAACAGTGAAAATGCGCGTTGTGCGCAATCAATGATTTTTATGTTGATTGATAAATTTTGTAAAGGCTTGTGTTGGGCTTTTATTCAATAAAATATTGGATGGATTTACATTAGTGATTGTGTAAGATACATATTTTTCCCCTCTGGGACTGCTTGAGTTATATCCACAGGCGATGATGGCATTTTGGGGGCCTTAAAACTGAGGCAAGGGGACAGAATGGTGTTTTCGTATACCAGAGTGAAATTACTACTTATGGTATGAAGAATATTGTCATAGCAAAATGCTTTAAAATGTTGCCGATGTATAAGACAATTAAAGGACATGTAAAGTTGTGCAGTTAAGTTTTGCTTCCCAGGCATCTATCAGTAAAGATGAGCATGCAGATGACATGCAGAGAGGTTTAACATGTTTCATGTTAAATCAACGTCAGCTCTGATTGGCTGAGTCAGCGATTACAGGAAAAAAAAAAAATCCAAATCTACACAGATAGATGCAGATGCACACAAGAAACAATTCATGACATGATGTTTTGGGTGTGATTTTATAACTTTTTAGAACAGATTTTTGCCATAGCACATATGTTATCTACGCTACAAAACGTGGGAAGCATGCCCTCTTGTGGAAAGCAGAACAAGCGCAGCAAAACTGAGCAATCCGTCTGAAGGTAATTAAGAAAATAAGGGAAAAGAAGTCTCATTTAAGTTGATCTATAGATTCTTTAAGTGAAATATTTCTTCCAAAAGTTAGAGTGACCCAGAGGTGAACTGTTCTTCCTGTGAACTTGCTTCCTGAAACTTGCTCCCACTTATTTTGGCCTTCTAGATTCACATGTGGGATGTGGAAAGACGTTCAACATTTTATAGTTAACAGCGTTTTCTCAGATTTTACTCTTTTGCATAGAAAGACTATACTTGGTTGCTATGGTTATAGCATCACAGATGATAATGCATTTCAATCTTATAAACTTAATTTTACTTCTTGCCGAAATAGAACAATACATCTCAACGATTTCTTCCTCATGAGACAAAAAAGCGGTCAAAACAAATTAATGTTTGTAAATTTTTACAAAATATAAGTGAGTTTCGTCATAAACTCGCGTTTTTAATGTTTTTTAATTACTTATGTTGTTTCTTTACTTGTTTCTTTTCTTTTTTTCGTATTTTGTTTTTTCTCTTTAGCACGACTTTATGTCCTATTGTCTTTATGCTTCGTCTATCTGTAAGTAATATTGAAATAACGATTTACAGATTAAGAAATATACAGTATATGCATACATACATAAACGCCTGAAGGTAATCCACCAATCAGGTGTAACGCCAGTCATACTCACCCGGAAACAATGTCGTTGTACTTCCGTGTTAAATTTACTTGTACTGCAATAACTGTAACTGTACTGATATTCTTAGCTACAGGGAGCCAGTCAGTTAGTTAGACAATAATGCCGGGAGCAGACAAAGAGACCGACCTGTCGGAGAGAATTGAAGCCTTTCTGTCCGACCTGAAGCGCGGGGGCAGCGGGACGGGACCGCTGCGAGGCTCGGCAGAAACCGCCCGGGAGACGACAGCCCTGCTCCGCAGAGTCACTGCCCAGGCACGATGGAGCAGCGCAGGTCGGTCCCGTCACCACAGCTACTGAATTAGCTTCTTGCCCAAACGTCACAGCATTACAAATGACTAGTTTGAAAGCCTGAAGTTCTTATGTGGCCTTGTCAAAGCTGCTGTTGCCTCATACTGTGTAACACCCGTGTGACAGTCAACTGACAGCTGCTAGAGGAGTGTAGCTTCCCGTGCTAACATAACTAAACACAGAGGCTGAGCACCGCAGCTCCTCCACTTCCTCAGCTGCAGCAGGCCTGTATGATGCTGCTCAGTGCAGCTGCTCTGCCACAAGTTCTACCTTTTAACACAGTTCCGTTTGTGTTGACGATGTGGAGATTGCGTCGGTTTAATTCTGTGTTTATTATTGAGGTTGTAGTTTGCCTGTACTGGACGACATTATACTGAGAGGTGTTTCTAATATTTCGCCCCCCTTTATTCATATACATAAGGGGGACAGAATATTAGAAACAGCTGTCAATAAAATGCAGTCCAGTCCAACAGCAGCACTAACTATGAGCTCAATGCCAAACAAAGAAGTGAATGAACACCTCTGTTACTGTGACAACAAGAAAAGCTGAGCATTAAAGGCATCACTAAAGTAAACAGTATGTCAGAACAATTGGTTTGGATTGCATTAGCCTGTGCAGGTGGATCTAATAAAGTGGCCACTAAGTGTAGACAGCTTAGTCACTTTGTCGCCAGCATCAGCATTCAATATCCAGCTATTTTCACTTGCAAATGACATTTTTATCAAATGACACCTGTATTTATTGCAGGCTTTATTTCCATGACATCATTTTTCAGCTCAAGTACATACACTGTTGAATGCTGGAGCTGTGCCTTTGACACTTATGGGGCTGGGTGATGTGGAACCACTCAAATGTCACAATATTTCTGACAGAGTAACAACATCAATCTTTTGATAATATTTTAGGGATAACTGTTGCTACACAAATTGATTTTTGGTAAACAGTCATTACTAATGTGAATATGGTGACCAAGTAGGTAGAGGCAGACTGGATCTGCTACAAAAGTCTAGGAAGCTAAAACAGAACATCCTGTGGAGGAGGATTAAAGCCACAAAAAAAATAGTTCAGAGATAATCTCAGGATACTGACCTGTTTTTGTGTGTGTGTGGCCCTAATCTTCTTCTGTGGTATTGCTTACTGTATCACAGTCTTAAAAACCAGGAAAAGACAACACTCATGTCATATCATGAAATAATGATAGCCAGAATCTGACACCATAGCTTGTCTCACATCACAATGTCAATATATTGCCCAGTCTTACAATAAAGATTTCAGTGTAACATGCCTTTCTTTTCATATTTATTACATATTTTTATTCTTATGTTTTCCTGTCCTCTATTTCTGTATTGATTTTTAAATCTGTATAGTGCTTTACCTGTGCTTTTATCCACCAGCATGTTTAAGAGTTGTTTTTTTAATTAGAATTTTCTCTAGTTACTTGAATTTCGTATCCTTTTTGTAAAAGAAGTTCAAAGAAAGAAAAAAGTATCACTTTGATCAAAACATCTTATGATGTAGGCGATTTGATGGAAATAATCCGGAAGGAGGGGAGGAGGATGACTGCCGCCCAGCCCTCAGAGACCACTGTGGGGAACATGATCAGACGAGTGCTGAAGATCATCAGAGAGGAGTATGCCAGGTGAGGAAACATTAAAGAACAGTTGCAAGTGCGAAACCTATGCAAGTACACACAGGTTAAAAACATACACAACATTAGGAACAATTGCAAGAGGTAAGAGAAAAAAAAAAAAAAAAAAAAAAAAGAACACAATGGCTCATGAACCAAAGGAGATTATACTGTCAGTTGTTAGGAAGAGCCATTTGGTAGAATTGTTAGGTTACAGATTAAAGTCAGAGACAGTGACGTAAACTCACACAACCCTGGAATGTTACTGTCTAATAAACTGGGTCCATCCTGTGTAGAATACCAAGCCTAGCAAATATATTTTCTGTGGTGGTGCTTCAGACATGAAGCTTTAACGGATTAAATGAGGAACTTTAAAAACAAGTGGAGCAGAGTTTGATTCAGCTTTCATTTTATGGAATCAACCAGTGCGTCGATTTAATTCTCTGTTAATTGATCGATAAGGTGATCAACAGAATATGAATTGGCTGTCATTCCAATAATCGAATAATAATTTCAGTTTTTGATCAAGTAAAAAAGCCAGTTATTTATTGATCTTCCACTGAGATCACTCAGTTCTTTGATTATTTGTTTGTCTCTTCCCATTGGTGTCAGAATAAACTTAATACTTTTTGGGTTTTTCTAACTGCTGGGCAGACTAAGGTGGCAATTTGAAGAAATCACTTTGGATTCCTATAATTCCACATGAGCATTTTTCATTTTTGATGCTTAATGGATGACATGATTAATGAGAAAAAAATAATTGATCCATTCATCTACAGTGAAAACAAATGTAACTGCAGCCCTAGAATCATCTTGTATAATTGAATCATGTGTTCCCCCGGTTACTGGCCATGTGTGACAGGGGTCTACTGTAGGTGGGGTCATCCTGTTTGTCATAAACACTAGCTCTACACTGGAAAACTGCCCTCTCACACACTCTCCTCTTTTATTACACACTGTCTATGAAAGTGACTTTGAGTATGTATGCTGCAGAGACTAGGCTGTACAAAATGCCTCTTTCCATTCTCTGCAGGTCCCGAGGGAGCAGTGAAGAGACAGACCAGCAGGAGTCCCTCCACAAGCTGCTGACCTCAGGAGGACTCAGTGAGGAGAACTTCAGACAACATTTTGCCCCCCTCAAAGCCAATGTCATAGAGGCTATCAATGAGCTGCTGACAGAGCTAGGTAAGCTATTTAAATTTGCTGCTCATTTCTTTATCAGACAGCATGTACAGTATCTTTTTCTGTCTCCTGATTTACAGAGTTAGAAAGAAAATAAATTAATCAAGATAAAAAAAAGAGGTTTGTGAAGGTAGCAAAAAACCCTTTAGGTTTTTCTTATCCTATAGTATGAGCTGTGTGTGCAGCTGCTTTTCTCACTTGTGTGCAAATATGTGTCTCAATTTTTTGTTACCCCAGAGGGAACCACAGACAACATCGCCATGCAGGCCTTGGAGCACATTCACTCTAATGAAGTCATCATGACCATCGGCCGCTCTCGCACTGTCGAGGCCTTTCTCAAAGACGCTGCACGCAAACGCAAGTTCCATGTCATCGTGGCCGAGTGTGCCCCCTTCTGCCAGGTAGCTGAAGACAACAGAAATGCAAGCTGACAACACTCATTTGCTTGTATTAGAAATGTAAACTGGGCTGGGATGCAGGTTCCAGAAGCATCTCCTCCCATTGTTTTTCCCCATTTGAAATTTTACTTAAAACTATAATGGCAATATCATTCAAAACGGACTCATGCCAGTCTCCTGGATAAATAAAAGATATTACATGGTTAAATAATGGCCATCACCTCGAAAATTTTCAACTTTGTTCCTGAGAGATAACATTTTTCCATCGGTTTGACCATGTCAAATGGCCCTAAATAACTATGGTGAAGATGGCAGCTAGAGCCAGGACTGTATTCAGTTGGGGAGGAGCTCACAGGGATCAGTTGGTGCCTCACTTATCTGAATGCTGGTTTCTTTGTTGTACTGACATGATGTGACATTATTGCTTCTGTTTTTGTCTGAACTTTGTTCTCCTCTTACCAGGGACATGAAATGGCCACCAGTCTCTCCAAGGCTGGTATTGAAACAACTGTGATCACAGATGCAGCTATATTTGCAGTGATGTCCCGTGTTAATAAGGTATGCTGACAGCAGGTTTCATAACACTTTCCCACCCTGAGACTGAGCTCTCTGTTGCTACTTCCCTCAACATTTTCTAGTTGATCATTACATGTCCTACTGCTTGTGTTTTTGTTCAGGTTTTTCTATCCATATCAATTTATATTTCCTCTCCTGTACTTTTATGTTGTGCAGACGTGGGTTTTGAGGTAGATGGGAGAGCAGCTAAGATGAGGGGAAAAAAAATGTTTGATTGTCATTTAACACAGAACATCAAGTGTATTTGTACAGCTATAATTACAGTTACAGCTTCACACCACCCACATAATGAAACAATACATGAAAATGAGCAGAAAAAGAAACCGCTCTGAAAGCTGGGCTGCTTCTCAGCCTTTGAAAGAAGCTTGATCTCGCTATTTTTCTCTGTAGGCCTGCTCCAAAAATTAGTATCTTGTTCCCCACCCACATCTTTCATGTGTTTGAAGGGCAAGGAACTCACAAGAATGGTGATTTTCCTCGCAGGTCATCATTGGTACACAGACTGTTCTAGCAAATGGAGGACTGAGGGCCGTCAACGGAACACACACTCTAGCACTCGCAGCCAAGCATCACTCAACACCCCTCATTGTGTGTGCTCCCATGTTCAAGCTCTCCCCTCAGGTAAAAAATATCTATATCTATTTATCTCTCTCTCTCTCTCTCTCTCTCTCTCTCTCTGTGTGTGTGTGTGTGTGTGTGTGTGTGTGTGTGGGGCCTGTAGTTCATTCTGTGGTCAAGATCTTGTATATTGACTCTTGCTACTATTGGGTTTTGATGATATATGTTTTTATGTTTTTTCTTATCTTATGTTTGTATACATATATATATGTATATATATACACACACACACAGTACAGGCCAAAAGTTTGGACACACCTTCTCATTCAATGCGTTTTCTTTATTTGCATGACTATTTACATTGTAGATTCACACTGAAGGCATCAAAACTCTGAATGAACACGTGGAGTTATGTACTTAACAAAAAAAGGTGAAATAACTGAAAACATGTTTTATATTCTAGTTTCTTCAAAATAGCCACCCTTTGCTCTGATTACTGCTTTACACACTCTTGGCATTCTCTCGATGAGCTTCAAGAGGTAGTCACCTGAAATGGTTTTCACTTCACAGGTGTGCCTTATCAGGGTTAATTAGTGGAATTTCTTGCTTTATCAATGGGGTTGGGACCATCAGTTGTGTTGTGCAGAAGTCAGGTTACTACACAGCCGACAGCCCTATTGGACAACTGTTAAAATTCATATTATGGCAAGAACCACTCAGCTTTTTTTTTTTTTTTTTTCCACGAGTACAAGACGCTCCAGTCCTCCAGAATCTTGAAATAATGAAACTGTTTTTGTGTCCTTAGTTCCCAAATGAAGAAGACACCTTCCATAAGTTTGTCTCTCCACACGAGGTGCTCCCATTCACTGAAGGTAACCCTCACATTCCTCATGTAGCTAAATGTAAAGGGCCAATCTAAAGACATGTTGAAATTAACAGAGATATATAAATAAATATATCAGATAATTTTGGTGGAATTTACCTTTAACCACTTGTCTTTTAGGTGAGATTCTTTCAAAGGTGAACGTGCACTGTCCAGTGTTTGACTATGTTCCACCTGAGCTCATCACGCTTTTCATCTCGAATATTGGAGGACATGCACCCTCGTATATCTACCGCCTGATGAGTGAGCTTTACCACCCTGAAGACCACGAGCTGTAACCAGTCTGTAGAATAAACACATTTCAAAATACATGCAGTTTTGTTGGTGTGTGTTATTTTGTCCTGTGCTGTGGGGGTTGCTGCCAAATGATTTTTCCCCCCAGCCTTTAAAGTGATTTCAGCCTTTCAGAGTATAACAAACACCATTTCTGAGAATTATTTTAAAATAATTCTGTCTATCGATATATGTAACTCAATATCACTATAAATACTCAAGACTTATCATCTTACCTTTGAGGAAGGAATTACAGCCTGATCAGACTCTGCAGGCAGGGCACTGGGAGCTGTCCTTAGTCAGATGAAGTTATATAGGGATCTTGCTTATAAAACCTACACACAGTTGTATAAATGTTGTGTTTGTCCTGTCTTAGATCTTGGCACAGGTGTTTGGGGTTATTGTAAGCAAATGAAATGTGACGCAGTTCAGAACAGAGCCATGCACTGCTTTCTGGGTGTACATGAACTAGCCCCAAAACTAGCAGTGTGTGGTGACATGGGACGTGTGAAGTGCAGATAAGGGTGACATTGTGTGACTGTGGAATAGATCTATCAACATGCCCGACAACAGACTTACCAAACAAATTTTCCAATTGGGATCTTTTTAATAATTATGCTCGGGCAAGGGAGATTGCAAACATATTTGCCAGGGCAGGTCTTTTGTTTTTATACAAAAACAGGCAGTCCACCTTCTCCAACCTACAGAAACAGAGTTAGTATTAATCTGCCTGTAACTTTTGACTATTATTTTCAGGGGGGAAAGTAGCTACTTGCATTTAGTCATGACCCCTGCACACTGAACAAACTGAGCTCTGAAAACAAGTCACTGCTTGTTGACTGACTGGGGATATCATTATAACCAAAGCACTAGCTCTTCCGGAGGTCAGGTTGTTCCTTGGTGGAGAAACAGCTGAACTTGTGAGACTGACAGCTGTGAAGGACAGGCTGCTGTGTCCATGTGGCCTCTTGTTTCGAGCTTGGAAAAGTCCTACAGAAACAGAGGGATCCAAGAAATAATTGTTCTTGTGAAGTAGCGCCCCCTGCAGGACAGCTGGAGAACTAATGACGCTGACTTTTGTTATTCCCCCTCTCCTCCAGGCAGAGGCGCTGTGGGACAAGCAGAGTGAAGCTCGGTTCTGACTGTTTGAAAGAGTTTCTCTTTGTATTTGTGAGAGAAATGAGCGGCTGAAGCAGCAGTGACGGAGCTGTTGTGGCAGTAAAACAATAAAGCGCACCGTGGTGTGTGTGCGTGTGTGTGTTTTGGTGGCGTGAGGCTGGCTGCCAGGCTGAGAATGAAGGTGAGTGTGTTTGCGGCGTGGCTATGTGTTTGTCAGAAGGAGCAGAGAGCTGCTAAAAGACTGAGTCCCGCTGTATTACTCAGGCTGCACTACAGCGTCTATTCACAGGCGCGATCCCACTACTGAGCGGCACGGGGGCTTTGACCTGCTCCGTTTCCGACCTGGGCCGGTGCACCCCTCCTTAGGCGACCTGGTGGTCCCGGGCTCCCCCAGGAGCACCATATCGATACCGAGCTTAGTGCGGACACCCGATCGGCATAGTCCGCTGCAGCTCAGAACTCCTGAGCTCAAACGATCCGCCAGCCTCAGCCTCCCGGTAGCTTGGATTACAGGCGCGCGCCACCGCACCCGGCGAGGAGCGATGCTGCTCATAGGACTTTTGGCTTTTACAGACGTGACGTCACCACAAGGCGCGTTCCGGCGACCTCTAGCGGTGTAAACTAAAGTTGAAACTGCAAACAATAACCCACGTATCAAATTCTATCATCTTATTGGGTGCATTTTACATCCGCAAATGCAAATTTAACATTTTCTTCCCTTCAACATGAGTTATATTTAATCTTTTCTGGACTAAAACTACATGATAAAAAGTGTCCTGTCAGCGTATGTCAGCCGTTTGGTGTAATACAAGACTAAAGTGACTCAGCAGAGACCATGTGGCCCTTTGCAGTTTCCCCCTTTTTAGTTTCTGTGTGTGTTTTTTTTCCTCCCAGGATCTGGATTCTCTTCCATGTGAAAATGGTTAATGTGACAACTGAAACCAAACAATGGGCATTTAAGACTCACAGGTGGAAAAAAAAAAGTTTTGCTCAGTTCAGGTCATCCAGTGACTAGATAGAGTTGGATTCTTCTGAAATTATGTAGCAATTTTGAAAATAAACCAGATATAAATCGCCACTGGTATCTTCCTCTGAACACAACTCTTACTTTTTTCCTCTATTTTTTATGTGAAATGATGCAATGTAAAGGGAAGACAGTAGAACAGATGTATAGGCTCTCTGCTTCACTCTAACATATGTGTCTTATTACATATAATCACTGATGTCTATATCAATGATGAGATGTAATAACTTCATACTTTGGTTGATTTTATTACTTGAAGCTCATTTAAAGAATTAAATGTTTTCTGTGGCATGAGAAAAAAAAAATCCATGACCCCTGTTGCTTTCAAAACTCATCGGCAATATGCAAAATGCATTATGGTCATTTTAAAATCAAGACTGTCTTAGTTGCTGCAAAGCTATCAGAGGTCCATTCTTTTAAAGCAACAGAGGCTGCATGTATTTGAAATGCAGTGTTTGAATGCAAGTCAACGTGGTGGTAAAACACATACACCGAGGGAGACCAAGACTGACCAGAGAGCAGCTGCCTTCCACGATAAGCTGTATAATCTTTAATTGAAGAATTTTTTCATGACAGAAAAGTCCTACAGAAACAGGAGGATCCAAGAAATAATTGTTGTTGTGAAAGAGCTCCTCCTGCAGGACAGCTGGAGAACTAATGACGCTGACTTTTGTTATTCCCTCTCTCTTCCAAGCGGAGGCGCTGTGGGACAAGCAAAGTGAAGCTGGGTTCTGAAGGTTTGCAAGAGTTTCTCTTTGTATTTGTGAGAGAAATGAGCTGCTAAAGCAGCAGTGACGGAGCTGTTGTGGCAGTAAAATAATAAGGCGCACCGTTTGTGTGTGGCTGAGGATGAAGTTGAAGTGTGTTTGCGAAGTGGCTGTGTGTTTGTCAGAAGGAGCAGAGAGCTGCTAAAAGACTGGGTCCCGCTGTATTACTCAGGCTGCACTACAGCGTCTATTCACAGGCGCGATCCCACTACTGAACGGCACGGGGGCTTTGACCTGCTCCGTTTCCGACCTGGGCCGGTGCACCCCTCCTTAGACGACCTTTTACAGACGTGACGTCACCACAAGGTGCGCTTCAGCGACCTCTAGCGGTCAGCATCGCTCCTGCTCAGCATCTGAACGGGTTTCTAAAGGCCGTTCTTGAAGCTAAATCGCTCAAGTGTCTGTAATGTTCAGATATGAATGTTCCTACCGGACTTGTCGGCCTCCGTCACTGACAAGAATCTTCCAGTAACAACGACACATACGAGCATCAGTTTGCAAAGTTCAAGTGGACAGAGACTCCCTGGAAGAGGCCATTTGTTTTAAGATCCTCCAAACATCTAAACTGTTGTTTTATGATGTCTGATGATTTGTATCACGTGCTTATGATGATACAGAACAAAAACTTCTGCTCTAACTCCTTCATTTGTCAGATAAACTACATTCAGAATCTGCCCTGTTCTGATGTTCCCCAGGAACTGACTGTGGACATGGCATCTCAACAAACACTATACATATTTTCAACACATTTAAAAATATTAGATTTTTATATTCAACTTGTAAAAGCACTTGACTTCCAAATCAAATGCAGGCCCAAGAAGAGAAATCCAACACATCATTAACAGCAGACGTTCCTCTGCAGCTTCATACTGATACTTCCATTTCCACATGTTGTGGACCTCCTCACATACAGACAAGACAAAACATCACAGAGAATTTCAGTCCAGACATACAAGAGGACATGAATGAATGAATGAATGAATGAATGAATGAATGAATGAATGAATGAATATTTTATTTAAGTGTCGTGCACTCAAGGTGCCCAACCCGCATGTGCTTTTAAGACGCTAAACATGACAAACAGCATTGCATAGTGTGTAAACAGATAAACAAAACAACAACAGATAAATAAAAATAAAGAAAAACATACATACACTTATACCTGCTCATATGGACTACATACTGTGTATATTACCAAATTCAAATCAAATGTACAGCACATTTTTTCTCTTTTCCCACGCTTTACAAATAAAGTTAGCTGTATGAAAAACTCCTATTCTGAAACATAATTCAAGTTTTTCATAATCATCCAGGTAAAAGAAACCATTGAATAACAAACTCATTTTTTCAAAAAATACATGTCTAAGCTCATCGTACAGAGGACAAAGGAACATAAAATGAATCTCATTTTCAATCTGTTCTAAATCACAGAGCAGGCAAAGTCTCTGTTCCTCAGGTACACCCCTAAACCTGCCTGTCTCCATGGCCAGAGGTAAAGTGCCAGAACCTAGCTGGTCTGTTCATTAAAACCCTAGACCCCCGCTGCGTAGTCTGAGACAGGACATACACAAGATTTGTACAGTTGGGTAGATGACTTGAAACCTAGATCTCTACAGTTGTTAACTTTGCTCAGTACAGAGCCCAAAGCTCTGCCAGCTGAGTCTGACAGGATACCAATAGCTGGTTTGAAGGTCAGGTGTTCATCTAATGTCAGGCCAAGGTATTTATACTCATTTGCATAGGTCAGTGATGTTGAACCAAAATTAAATATAAATGAACTTCTTTGTACAGCCTGTTTTCTAAAATGAACAATTTGTGTTTTCTCCTGATTAATCACAAGTTTCCATTTCCAATACCAATCTGAAACTCTATTTAACATATTCTGCAAATCTTGTTTGCATTCAGCTCATAAAACAATATCATCAGCATATAAAAGAATGCCCACAATCATATTATCGTTTTTAATACCAAGATTTGCTTCTTTAATTTGAATAGCCAGATTGTTGACATAAATAGAGAACAACGTGGGAGACAATACATCACCTTGTTTCATCCCGAATGGTGTGGAAAACCAGCCTGTTCTTAAGTCGTTTAACTGCACACAAGCTGTAGGTGCTCGATAAAGGGATTTAATTGCTGTATAAAATTTACCATTTATTCCTGATTTTATAAGCCTGTACTCCAGAACAGCTGCAACAATTCAGCGTGAGCATCATGTGTTGAAATGGTTCTCTGAATGAATAGAAGTGAGAACCTTTTTCATTCAGTTCCTTGGTTGAATAACAGTTCATGGGCTGTCTTTTAAAACAAATGATGATGGCCATTTGGGAGAAAAATGTAAGTTGTCATTAGTTTAAGACCTTTGTCTGATAAGCAGCATTTTCAAAAATGGAATTATCTGCTTATGAGCAACTGACTGATTTCAAATATTATCTATCTATCTATCTATCTATCTATCTATCTATCTATCTATCTGTGTAAATGTTAATGACATCTTCCTTGCATGGAAATTCCTGCAACATAGACATTCTCCTTAAAGTTCTTTATTGCTGTTGAAAAAAGTTTTACTTCGGGATAAAAAGCAGACAGCCCATCGTCTACTCTGAGCAGAGGTGACACAGTCAAGCAGGTGTGGTGTTGGCAGAGCTGAGTTCTGAACACTCACTTCAGGGTTTCTACATCCATTTGAAAAAGCTACAGGTAGCTGACCAAATGAAGGAAAGCCTGCAGACGTGAAGTCAAGAAACTGTACAGAGGGATTGAATTTTTTTTTCTTTCCTGATCATTTACATCGATTGAATGCCTTCCAGAGGAAAGTCAAAGTCAATCACCTTCATCCTCTGTGTGGTGAAACACCAACATAGTTTTCTGTGTGTCTGAGGAGAGCTCCAGCACATCTCAAACTGATTTAACACTGATTGTGAAAGAGCAGCTGAGACACAGTGTTCCTCCTCCATCATCCACACAACAAATGACCAAATTCATCCTCCAGAGGCTTGCTGAACTGATGCCAAGCTAAACTGATGTGTGAAGACATGGAAATCCTTGTTGTTGCTTGTGTTGTTGCAGCATTTGATTGTAAGTTGCTGCACCTCCATGTTTGAGTGGAATGGAACCATCAGTTGTGTATTCATGTGGCTTCTTGTTTCCATCTGGGAAAAGTCCCACAGAAACAGGAGGATCCAAGAAATAATTGTTGCTGTGAAGTAGCGCCTCCTGCAGGACAGATGGAGAACTAATGACGCTGACTTTTGTTATTCCTCCTCTCCTCCAGGCGGAGGCGCTTTGGGACAAGCAAAGTTAATATGGGTTGTGAAGGTTTGCAAGAGTTTCTCTTTGTATTTGTGAGAGAAATGAGCGGCTAAAGCAGCAGTGATGGAGCTGTTGTGGCAGTGAAATAATAAGGCGCACCGCATACGCGTGCGCGTGTGCGTGTTTGCGGCGTGGCTGTGTGTTTGCCAGGAGGAGCAGAGAGCTGCTAAAAGACTGGGTCCCGCTGTATTACTCAGGCTGCACTACAGCGTCTATTCACAGGCGCGATCCCACTACTGAGCGGCACGGGGGCTTTGACCTGCTCCGTTTCCGACCTGGGCCGGTGCACCCCTCCTTAGACGACCTGGTGGTCCCGGGCTCCCCCAGGAGCACCATATCGATACCGAGCTTAGTGCGGACACCCGATCGGCATAGTCCGCTGCAGCTCAGAACTCCTGAGCTCAAACGATCCGCCAGCCTCAGCCTCCCGGTAGCTTGGATTACAGGCGCGCGCCACCGCACCCGGCGAGGAGCAATGCTGCTCATAGGACTTTTGGCTTTTACAGACGTGACGCCACCACAAGGCGCGCTTCAGCGCCATCTAGCGGTGAAAACTAAAGTTGAAACTACAAACAATAATCCATGTATCAAATTCTATTATCGGGTGCATTTTACATCCGCAAATGCAAATTTAACATTCTCTTCTCTTCAACATGAGTTATATTTCATCTTATCTGGATTAAAACTACATGATAAAAAGTGTCCTGTCAGCATCTATGTCAGCTGTTTGGTGTAATACAAGACTAAAGTGACTCAGCAGAGACCATGTGGCCCTTTGCAGTTTCCCCCTTTTTAGTTTCTGTGTGTGTTTTTTTTCCTCCCAGGATCTGGATTCTCTTCCATGTAAAAATGGTTAATGTGACAACTGAAACCAAACAATGGGCATTTAAGACTCACAGGTGGAAAAAAAAAAAAAGTTTTGCTCAGTTCAGGACATCCAGTGACTAGATAGAGTTGGATTCTTCTGAAATTATGTAGCAATTTTGTAAATAAACCAGATATAAATCGCCACTGGTATCTTCATCTGAACACAACTCTTACTTTTTTCCTCTATTTTTTATGTGAAATGATGCAATGTAAAGGGAAGACAGTAGAACAGATGTATAGGCTCTCTGCTTCACTCTAACATATGTGTCTTATTACATATAATCACTGATGTCTATATCAATGATGAGATGTAATAACTTCATACTTTGGTTGATTTTATTACTTGAAGCTCATTTAAAGAATTAAATGTTTTCTGTGGCATGAGAAAAAAAAAATCCATGACCCCTGTTGCTTTCAAAACTCATCGGCAATATGCAAAATGCATTATGGTTATTTTAAAATCAAGGCTGTCTTAGTTGCTGCAAAGCTATCAGAGGTCCATTCTTTTAAAGCAACAGAGGCTGCATGTATTTGAAATGCAGTGTTTGAATGCAGTAATGTCAATGATAATTCACATTCAGGTGTGCAGGTCTAACATGACTAGGGAAAGAATGTGTTGTCATCGTCTCCAGCACTTTATCCAGATGCCTTCTAGTGCAGAGACTGAACTGAGTCTTTTTGCATGGCTCTGGTTTCACATCCACTTGTGATCTGGGAGCCCCTCACAGCAAGTTTGTGAAGATCAGCATTGTCTGAGCTCAGTGGACACCATGATGTCCTCGTACAGGTCAGGCAGGCAAGGGCCCTCTAAATTGAGCACTTGTCTCTGTTCCAGATTAATAAAGTCAATGTGGTGGTAAAACATACACACAGAGGGAGACCAAGACTGACCAGAGAGCAGCTGCCTTCCATGATAAGCTGTATAATCTTTAATTGAAGAATTTTTTCATGACAGAAAAGTCCTACAGAAACAGGAGGATCCAAGAATGAATTGTTGTTGTAAAAGAGCTCCTCCTGCAGGACAGCTGGAGAACTAATGAGGCTGACTTTTGTTATTCCTCCTCTCTTCCAGGCGGAGGCGCTGTGGGACAAGCAAAGTGAAGCTGGGTTCTGAAGGTTTGCAAGAGTTTCTCTTTGTATTTGTGAGAGAAATGAGCTGCTAAAGCAGCAGTGACGGAGCTGTTGTGGCAGTAATATAATACGGCGCACCGTTTGTGTGTCTTTTGGCTGAGGATGAAGTTGAAGTGTGTTTGCGAAGTGGCTGTGTGTTTGTCAGAAGGAGCAGAGAGCTGCTAAAAGACTGGGTCCCGCTGTATTACTCAGGCTGCACTACAGCGTCTATTCACAGGCGCGATCCCACTACTGAGCGGCACGGGGGCTTTGACCTGCTCCGTTTCCGACCTGGGCCGGTGCACCCCTCCTTAGACGACCTGGTGGTCCCGGGCTCCCCCAGGAGCACCATATCGATACCGAGCTTAGTGCGGACACCCGATCGGCATAGTCCGCTGCAGCTCAGAACTCCTGAGCTCAAACGATCCGCCAGCCTCAGCCTCCCGGTAGCTTGGATTACAGGCGCGCGCCACCGCACCCGGCGAGGAGCCATGCTTCTCATAGGACTTGTGGCTTTTACTGACGTGACGTCACCATAACGCGCGCTTCAGCGCCATCTAGCGGTCAGCATCGCTCCTGCTCAGCATCTGAACGGGTTTCTAAAGGCCGTTCTTGAAGCTAAATCGCTCAAGTGTCTGTAATGTTCAGATATATTATTGAATATATATTGAATACATATTTTCAACACATTTATATTATATTATATATATTTATATTATTTTATTTATGTGTCGTGCACTCAAGGTGCCTAACCCGCATGTGCTTTTAAGACGCTAAACATGACAAACAGCATTACATAGTGTGTAAACAGATAAACAAAACAGCAACAGATAAACAAAAATAAAGAAAAACATACATACACTTATAACTGCACATATGGACTACATACTATGTATATTACCAAATTCAAATCAAATGTACAGCACATTTTTTCTCTTTTCCTACGCTTTACAAATAAAGTTAGCTGTATGAAAAACTCCTATTCTGAAACATAATTCAAGTTTTTCATAATCATCCAGGTAACAGAAACCATTGAATAACAAACTCATTTTTTCAAAAAATACATGTCTAAGCTCATCGTACAGAGGACAAAGGAACATAAAATGAATCTCATTTTCAATCTGTTCTAAATCACAGAGCAGGCAAAGTCTCTGTTCCTCAGGTACACCCCTAAACCTGCCTGTCTCCATGGCCAGAGGTAAAGTGACAGAACGTAGCTGGGTGCAGAGGGATCTTTGGATTTTGGATGTATTTTGTTCAACATATTTTTCTACTTCATATATGTTTTTTATGAGGCAATAAGTCCTTAATTTGGGTTCATTCCATATTTCTACAGACTAGGGATGCGCATTTAGATTAATTTTATAACCGAGTAACCTAGCCTGGGCCTACTCGAGTACCCGAGTAATTAGGTTAAATGGAGACACATAAAATCGTTCATATACAGCGCATCAATATACCCCTGTTTAATCAAGGAGAAAACTTTTTTCACAGTCATCGTTATCTTGGTGGTAGACTGCTTTCATGCTTTATCCATGTACCAGTAGGCTAAATAAAATAGGCTAAACATGTATAAATGCTCCCTGGTGTGCGTGGTTGAATCCATTTATTAAATAAATCGGTCTCAACCAGTGTTCACGAAGCTGACGGAATAAGCAGTCTTCGGTGTGGATGCGCATAGCTAAGTAGGTACCCTCTCTCTGAAAATTGAAAATGAATATCTATCTAGATGTTAGACTAAATTATTTATTTGCTAGCTCAATCATGTTGTTACTATAGAATATCCGCTGGAATTTTTTTTTTCATGGACCGATAGTTATAGCCTACTTCTGCCGACTTCTCAGTCATTTTTAATCTAACAGGTGCCGTGACAGCGACACAGCTGATCTTTATCTACAACCAACTTATATTAACAGTTATATTTAAATACAGGCTACTGCTTTCCAGTGTCAGCTCCACAACAAACATCTGTCTTTTCATAAACTCACCGGTCGATGTTTTATTTCAGCTGGGGCTGCGTTACTCCAATTTAACGTCAGCTCCGATTAATGTGGCTAAGCAGCAAAAGTAACAGTAAGCAGTCACATTAAGGCTGAACAGAGTTATACAATTTCAACCCCACCTTTCAGGGGCTTTTGCTAATCACCTTTTCAGGCTATTATAAATTTACCTCTGAAATAAAGACGACAGTTTTCTCAGATGTGTCGATTTATTAAATGTTCATTTCAATGTACAGATGCAAACAAATTGACAAATTAATTAAATCAATGGTCTTGGCAACTCATAAAGACTAAACAAATTAATAACGATTAATAGGCTGATTAATAACTGATTACATTAGCACATTAATAACAAGAAAAAAGTTATAGCCGCACATCTCCGTGGAAAATCTTACAGGTAGCCTACTGTCCGTGGTGCTGACTCCGCATTTCATTCTCTATTATAGCCTAGAAATTAAAGCTCCATAAAATTCACGGAGGATCTTGTTTAGCTCTTCTTTCCTTACAGGTGAGAAATCAGCTGTCTGCCCGGTGTTTGTCAGGTAGTCTTGTAGACATTTGACGGCCCAAGACGTTGACCGGGCCGTACCGGCTTCATTTCCTGACCTCTCCAGCTGATCCAGCTCTTCACTCGTCACTCTCGTGTATCTCTCCTTTTTCTCTTCTGTCTTGTCTTCCTCGTTCAGCCGTTTATCCAAACTTAGGTCGCCAAACAAATCAAAATTGACAACCAAACGGTCCAATATGCAGGCGAACAAAGTTGACAGCGGCTTTTGATGCGGGTTTCAGTGAAACGTTTTGCGTTGCCATGGAAACCACATAGACTCAGGAAATAGCTAATATTGCGGGAGGAGTAATATATTCAGTGATGAGGTTTTTTTTTTCATTTAAGCACGGCTAGCCGTACTCAATTGCTCATTTGAGCACATTCTAAACGTCTGATTGACCAATCAGATTGCTCGGTCGGATCTACCTGTTGTATAAATGTAGTTTGATCCTAAGCTGGACTGGGCACTTTTGTATGCCGCGGATAACCGAGTAGTAATTTGTAACCGAGTAGCAAATTCTCCCCTCGGATAGTCGGGTACCCGGTTAACCCCGCCCATCCCTACTACAGACCATTTTTCTTTATGTTGTTGGAAAAATATGTTTTTAATTTCTCGAATATTGCAATGTAATCTATTGTGAAATATATATGACAGATCACAAGTGGAAAATAAAGATTTCACCTCGCTGGCCCAAGGAGATACCTTTGATATTTCCCAGTTGCAAATCTTTCTGGTCAGTCGATGCTCAGGCATATTTACCTATCTGTTTCATAGACGAAGCATTTCACATTTATGCCTGACATTTGATGGTTCCCAACCCATGTCTCCACACATGGCAGCTATTGGTGTACGTTTATGAACTCTCAAGAAAGAGCGGATAGCTCTGTATTGAACTGTGTCAGATTTGGTCTGTTCATTAAAACCCTAGACCCCCACTGCGTAGTCTGAGACAGGACATACACAAGATTTGTACAGTTGGGTAAATGACTTGAAACCTAGATCTCTACAGTTGTTAACTTTGCTCAGTACAGAGCCCAAAGCTCTGCCAGCTGAGTCTGACAGGATACCAATAGCTGGTTTGAAGGTCAGGTGTTCATCTAATGTCAGGCCAAGGTATTTATACTCATTTGCATAGGTCAGTGATGTTGAACCAAAATTAAATATAAATGAACTTCTTTGTACAGCCTGTTTTCTAAAATGAACAATTTGTGTTTTCTCCTGATTAATCACAAGTTTCCATTTCCAATACCAATCTGAAACTCTATTTAACATATTCTGCAAATCTTGTTTGCATTCAGCTCATAAAACAATATCATCAGCATATAAAAGAATGCCCACAATCATATTATCGTTTTTAATACCAAGATTTGCTTCTTTAATTTGAATAGCCAGATTGTTGACATAAATAGAGAACAACGTGGGAGACAATACATCACCTTGTTTCATCCCGAATGGTGTGGGAAACCAGCCTGTTCTTAAGTCGTTTAACTGCACACAAGCTGTAGGTGCTCGATAAAGGGATTTAATTGCTGTATAAAATTTACCATTTATTCCTGATTTTATAAGCCTGTACTCCAGAACAGCTGCAACAATTCAGTGTGAGCATCATGTGTTGAAATGGTTCTCTGAATGAATAGAAGTGAGAACCTTTTTCATTCAGTTCCTTGGTTGAATAACAGTTCACCTCAGGGACCAACAGTTTACATCCCAGAATCATCGAAAGGCGAACCCAGAGATTTGAAAAAATGGGCTGTCTTTTAAAACAAATGATGATGGCCATTTGGGAGAAAAATGTAAGTTGTCATTAGTTTAAGACCTTTGTCTGATAAGCAACATTTTCAAAAATGGAATTATCTGCTTATGAGCAACTGACTGATTTCAAATATTATCTATCTATCTATCTATCTATCTATCTATCTATCTATCTATCTATCTGTGTAAATGTTAATGACACCTTCCTTGCATGGAAATTCCTGCAACATAGACATTCTCCTTAAAGTTCTTTATTGCTGTTGAAAAAAGTTTTACTTCGGGATAAAAAGCAGACAGCCCATCGTCTACTCTGAGCAGAGGTGACACAGTCAAGCAGGTGTGGTGTTGGCAGAGCTGAGTTCTGAACACTCACTTCAGGGTTTCTACATCCATTTGAAAAAGCTACAGGTAGCTGACCAAATGAAGGAAAGCCTGCAGACATGAAGTCAAGAAACTGTACAGAGGGATCGAATTTTTCTTCTTTCCTGATCATTTACATCGATTGAATGCCTTCCAGAGGAAAGTCAAAGTCAATCACCTTCATCCTCTGTGTGGTGAAACACCAACATAGTTTTCTGTGTACCTGAGGAGAGCTCCAGCACATCTCAAACTGATTTAACACTGATTGTGAAAGAGCAGCTGAGACACAGTGTTCCTCCTCCATCATCCACACAACAAATGACCAAATTCATCCTCCAGAGGCTTGCTGAACTGATGCCAAGCTAAACTGATGTGTGAAGACATGGCAGTCCTTGTTGTTGTTTGTGTTGTTGCAGCATGTGATTGTAAGTTGCTGCACCTCCATGTTTGAGTGGAATGGAACCATCAGTTGTGTATTCATGTGGCCTCTTGTTTCCAGCTGGGAAAAGTCCCACAGAAACAGGAGGATCCAAGAAATAATTGTTGCTGTGAAGTAGCGCCTCCTGCAGGACAGCTGGAGAACTAATGAGGCTGACTTTTGTTATTCTTCCTCTCCTCCAGGCGGAGGCGCTGTGGGGCAAGCAAAGTGAAACTGTTCTGAAGGTTTGCAAGACTTTCTCTTTGTATTTGTGAGAGAAATAAGCGTTTAAAGCAGCAGTGACGGAGCTGTTGTGGCAGTAAAACAACAAGGCGCACCGTGTGTGTGTGTGTGCGTGTGTGTGCGCGCGCGCGCGCGCGTGTGTTTTGGTGGAGTGAGGGTCGCTGCCGGGCTGAAAATGCAGGTGAGTGTGTTTGCGGCGTGGCTGTGTGTTTGCCAGGAGGAGCAGAGAGCTACTAAAAGACTGGGTTCCGCTGTATTACTCAGGCTGCACTACAGCGTCTATTCACAGGCGCGATCCCACTACTGAGCGGCACGGGGGCTTTGACCTGCTCCGTTTCCGACCTGGGCCGGTGCACCCCTCCTTAGACAACCTGGTGGTCCCGGGCTCCCCCAGGAGCACCATATCGATACCGAACTTAGTGCGGACACCCGATCGGCATAGTCCGCTGCAGCTCAGAACTCCTGAGCTCAAACGATCCGCCAGCCTCAGCCTCCCGGTAGCTTGGATTACAGGCGCGCGCCACCGCACCCGGCGAGGAGCGATGCTGCTCATAGGACTTTTGGCTTTTACTGACGTGACGTCACCACGCGACCTTTTTGTGTAAACAAAAGTTAAACGTCATTGAAGCTAACCCTAATAGAAGAAATAATTGGTATAACTGAATGTTATTGTTTTCACCATAACATATAAATTGTTATTTATTTAACGATAACCTGGAACATGTTGCATGGGTATTAATGAATGGGTAAAATTAACTACAGGGTTAGGATTAGTCACTAAATGAGCCTTTTGCTTTTCTCATAATATAGCCTATTATATGAAAAGGCCCAGGCCATTCATGAAATTGCCAATTGTTCAGTTTCATAAAGGCAATGGTTTGCAAGATTCTGTAACCTTTGGCAAAGCTATGAAATTTGAATGAACCAAATCTGGGAAACGACCAGCTTAAGAAAATCAAAGGAATTGACAGGAAAAGATTAGGGAAAGCATTTGTGGTGGCCTATATTTGGGCTACTGTTCTTGACACCTGGCATCTCACAGTGAGAGACTGAGGCAGATAATAAGATGGTAACATGAGAGACTGCAGATTTCAATGAATATGTCATTGTGTCTTCTAACCACAAGGTGACTCCCTCCACTGCTTTAAAGTAGAAAACAGATCACAGATTATAAAGCCCTGGGCCTGTTGGTTGGTCTACCAAGTATGATGGTGTGTGTGAGAGCGTTAGAAGGAGAGGCTTGGGATGAGGGTCAGAGGGGAGCATTTGAAGAGTTCTGGCACCCTGCTATGGTCCAGCAGAGAGAGTGCATTGTGCTCTGACCTAAATTTGTTGACCTGGAACAGCAGTGAAAAGGTTGGAGTGAATGGGAAGCGCCAACACGACTTCACTCTCCATTGCACCACACTCACTGGTCAGACCATGACATCAGCCAACTGTCAACCAGTATTCTCTGACAATTAGCTCTTTAAGAGACTCTGAGTAAGATGAGATGATCAAGAACTGGAATAGTAATCACCAAAGGGGATGCTTCTTCCCAGTTTCCCAAAAGAACTAAAAACATTTTATTTGTTTATCGATCAAAGTTTGCCTGAGTGACTTGCTGAAGCTCCTTAAAGAAGTTTCTTCACATTTGGACTTAAGGAGAAAAGGCTCATGAAAGATTTCTGCTTCATACGGAAGGGTATTATCTAGTATTGAATGAACATCTAAGGACTGACTGATATCTGCAGTGCTACCCACTGTACAAAAGCCCTGTCAAGCAAGGTGCTGCACTTCAAGCTGTTGTTACAACAATGAAGTGCGTTACCTTGAGGGGGGATGAAGGGGGATGCCATCCCACTTGTTAGCAAAATGACCATAAGCATCTCCCCTCTCCATCCTCTAGTAACAGAGAGAGTGCAGGGGCAGAGAGGTTGTTTAGTTGAACATGTTACTCTAGTCTGAATCACTGATCTTTTACCTGACTGGTGCTTGTACAAGGTAGAATCTATGGCCCGACCTTGGCTCTGAAATATCATCAACCTCACTGTGCTGTGTATTGATAAATCCATGGGGCTGTCAGTGGTGCTGAAGTAGCAAACAGATGTGTAGTTGTGCCTTTTCCCTTAGTGCTGCCCTTTTGTCAGTTTTGTCTTCGATCTATATTCTCTATATACTATAAATACTCAATTCCATATTTTATTGTAGCCTTTATACACACTCTGCTGCCTGTAGTATTCCTGTAATGTTCCTTTAATATTTCTATGATTATTCAGCAGTGCAGGCCTTCATCTAGCGCCCCCTTGGCTGGACACAGACCTTTTTATTTTTTCTATGGCTCGCCAGACACTACCTGCAAAACAGGTACATATCTCTGAACCATATAGCATATCAATGCTGAGCTTCTTTGAGACATCTGTCTTGGATACATCTTTATGTTATGCCAGGTCACATTTCTCGTGCACTTAATTGCTGTAATTGTGCCGCTCCGCGCTGGCTGTCTTTGCACCATGGCAAAGACAGCCAGCATCAAGCCAGCATCAAGCTAATAAGCTAACTCTAAATTTCTCTGTCAAAGCCAAAGAAACATAAAGTTGATGCTGAAAATTGCCAGTTCCACAGCGAATGGTCAGGCACATATTTATTTACTTTATTAGCTGCAACAAGTAATAAACCAGTGTGGTTACTGTGCCACGAATGCATTGCTGTGATGAAGGAATATAACGGGAAGCAGCATCACAAGACAAGTATAACCATTAATTGACAAAATATTGTATGTGGCCCCAGTACCACAGAGATTTTCATATTTGGCCCCCTTGCTATTGAAGTTGAAGTAAGTTGAAATTGAGTAGCCCTGCAGTAATGTCTGTGCTGCTGAAAATACACCCCAGACTGAACCACCTCTAGAACAAACTATTTTAGGGAAATGTGACAACTGATGTTGTTTTCACTATAGATGCCTGCTCCCATTGTGCCATCTCCCATGTCAAAAAAAACAAATTACCTTATGTGTATGAGGCTATGTGAATCAATAAAGATAAGGCAAAAAAAGGCAAAGGCCAGTTCACAGAACCTGAATAGAGCAGAAGAGTCATTGAGCTATTGGACATTTGGATGCTTCTCCTTGCTCCAGACTCGACTGCTTGTTTGGTCATTGCTGAAAAACCTCTCACCTCAGTGACTCAGCCACTTGCTGCAAGTCGGTTTATATGGAAGTTATCCCAGTACAACAGTTCTTTGTAATGGCAATGATGCACATTAAAATGAGTGCCCCTCCGACGATATGTGTACCACTATGTGGATTTGAACGGGGAAAGTTCGTTCTACTCCATTCAAGTTCTGTGGACTAGTTACCTTGTGTAAATCATCAATAAAACAAAACTAATAAAGAGCATAAAATGAATAATTATTCCATTAGGACTGTCTGACTGTCTGTCAAGATTCCCTGAAACCACAGGTAGTTTGTATGTCCAATTGTTAGTGATGAAACAAGCCCATAAGATGTACCCTTCATGCATTGACAGATGTTTGAAAAGTTAGCCACTTCCAAGACACCTCCTTTCAAAGCTGCATGAATCCATCCTAGATGATCCCACTCACTTTAAACGTACAGAACACCCCTTATTCCATTCAAGAGATGTTTTCAGTCATGCAGTCATTTTCTAGGCCAGGCATGACAAGAAAGACTAAAATTAAATTTCTTTAGAAATTCGTTAGCTGGTCCTGGATTCAGAAGTGACAGTGAGAGAGACACTTTGATGACACTTTCTTTGGCCTCCATGATTATACCAGCAGCTCGCAAAACATCCGGCGGTATCACTTTTATGGGCGTGTCTTTGATAGCTCCCACTTTTCATTTTTCTCTGCTTATGAATTCATCATGGTGTGTCAGGGAGGAGGGCGCAGATGAATCTCATTCTCTTTTTCATCACGCTGACTGCGTTCTTCACAGCCCTTTGATGAGACAGGGGAGCAAACCTGGGTGGAGTCTGGAGATTTACGGCCAACAGGAGCGCGTAGGCCATTAAGTCTGGCTCCCTGCTAATGAACACTCTGTGCAATCACACTGAGAAGTGAATGTATGGAGCTCATAAATCCAAAGTCATCCTTAGGGATACACTGTATTTTGACCCTGTCAGGTCAAAGGATATGGCTACTTTTACATCACTATAGCTCTTGGAAATTTGACATAAGCTAAGATTAAAAATATGTGAGCCATGTGGGGTAATACAGCTATAGTGTATGGCATTTACTAATATGCTTTTGCTATGGAGAACCTGGATAAACTGTTTAGTTCTTTTGGGTATCGGTGTGCTATTTCCAAGCCTATGTTTTGGCTAATTTTTAAGGACTCAAAGTTTGTTTTACTCAAGTACGTCTCACTTATATAAATTCATTTCTTGCATTTATTGGCTGCTCCTTTTCCAATTATGTTTTTACCATTGTAATATTTCCCTCTTTCTTATCTAGAGGTGCAAATACAATCTATTTAAGTCAAAATATAATCTGATTTTGACAAGATACAGCTTTATTCTCTGGTAAAGCTGGCATATGATATTATAACTGACCTTTGAGAAGGTGCCATTGCATTACGTCTTTGTTAGCATTCTAGTCATTCTCCTCAGTTGGAGCAGAAATCTAATTTAACAGATTACCAGACAGTGCTGAGTAGCAATTACTGCATCAGAGTTGGTGAGGTGTCTGCGAATCAGCAACAAAATCATTATTCCTTTGCTTCCCTTGGGGACTGACGTGTGGAAGAGCTGGCAGTCCCAGCTGTTGCCTGGTGATGCACAACCCCAAGCCGTGGTGGGTTGTCATCAAAATGGTCACATCTCATGGGAGAGAGGAGATGAGCACTGTAATTAGAGGGGAACGTGGCCACCGGCTACAACAGATTGTTCCCTTGAGACCCCTGGAGGGCTCCGGGGAACCCTGAGACGCGTGGCTAACCTGTGGGGCACTACCTGTGGCTCTCAGCTCCTCCTAACAGGGTATTTCAGCATAGGACAGCTGATGTGTTTGACTGTTAAAGCACAGTGACATTCACACAGCTGAGTGATATGACCAGTGGCCCAAAATACAGGTTTTTGCTTTTTCAAATCATAAAGTTAGCAGCAGGGGTGACCATTGGGAGGATTTACCCTTCAATGCTGTGCAATAATCTTGCTTTTTACCATAATTAGAGAAGACATAAATTATTAGATTAGTGTCTTTTGGACCATGAGATTGTTTTTACACATTTTAGGACCAACTCTTCAGAGCTCCGAAAAAAAAAAATAAATTAAAAGCTATTGACAGAAACATTATTATTATTTTTTTTTTTCTTGCTATCAGAATAGGGAGAAACATCTGGAATCTTTTTTGTACAAAATCAAAGCCTGGGAGTTCTGTAAATAAAGAAATAAAAAAATCCAACAAATCCAATAAACCATGTTTATATGGGACGTTTATATCCAGCAATTGTATTTTGGCCAAAGGATAACTTCTCTGTGCAAATCAACTTCCCCCCTGATTTCTGTCTGCCATGATGACAGAATGGTGATGCAAATCAAATTCTCAAATTAGGCACCTCTTTGAAAATGAAACAACATGGGAACCAAATTAATTTTGTAGAGCATTTAGAATCCTGTAATGATAATGCACAGCATTATTTATACTTTTACTACTTTTGTGCCTTTGTGCACCAAATTTAATCTTGGGTTTGAATCTTGGACACTTGTCTCTTCGTTTTGATTTTGCTGATAAAGCCAATCTGCTCCACTGACTATCACACAGAGCTCAAGAGGAGCTTTCCAGTCATATATGGTTCTAATTTTCAACCAAAACGCCCCTTTCAATCCAAAGCCTGGATTTATTTATTTAATGTCTCATAGCCCCCTAAGTGTTTATAATAAACTAACTGTGTGTGTGTGTGTGTGTGTGTGTGTGTGTGTGCATGCATGTGTGCATGCTCGGGTATGCACACATATGCGTGTCCCTGTCTGTGTCTGTGTGTGTTGGTGTGTGCAGGTGTATGACGGCTCCTTATGTTCCATCTGCGCCCTGCAGTGATGAGTAAAGCCATGAAATAGATCCAGCTGGAGATGTGCGGAGGAGTCTGCAGCCTCCTGGGAAATCATCGCCCCCCTCTCCTCACCACGTCCACTACTTCAGCACCCCAGAGAGGTATCAATAAGTGGGTAATTGAATTTTGAGTGCAAACACTGGTGTCGAGTGAGCTTCGACGCTGTGTGTGTGTGTGTGTGTGTGTGTGTGTTCTCATGTAGGGTGGGGGATGTTTAGCTGTGCGAACATGGCGAGGCTGTCATCGTGCTCCCTGGAGGTTTAGACAGCAGGGATGAATGTTTAATCCATTAAATAACAATTACACTTTGTAATGGGCCACAGTGGCTTCTGATGGAAGGGAGGGAACATTTTTAACTGCTCACCTACCTCGAACCAGTTTGCTCCTTTATGACACAAAGCCACGGGCAAAAAGTGGATGCAAAACAACAGTAAGCACATCCTAGAAATAAGCGGGGTTTTTTTTGTTTGTTTGTTTGTTTTTTTGTGGTGGGGTCCGGGGAATGCCAGGGGTCCTTCAGGGGCTTCCAGGAGGTCCTTATGGCAAAATGAAGAGTAGTTTAATTTTACTTCACTAAATCACTAGAAATTGTTGCAGAATGCAGAAAATGTATGAGGGTTTACTCTCGCCGCGATTCCTTCAGCATTCAAGCAATAGATTTTCCGTCAACTTGTGTTGGGCACAAAAATCTCATGAAAATGTAAAATAACATTTTTGTTGAGAATATGTGTCCTTGTTTTCTGGCATTACTTGTCTTTTCTGTTGCCAAATCCAGCCATTCCTAAATGTCTGCTTGAGATCGATTTATGACTCTTTTAAATGTCCAGCTCACCAGATATTCAGAAACTCGTGCACTTGATACAGAGAGCCACAACAATTGAGTGCTGGATCAGTAGCCTGACTGACCTTTTTTGAATCACCCAAACAAATGTCTTCCCTCCATTCATCAGTATTGATCACTCTGTATGTGTGTGTGTGTGTGTGTGTGTGTGTGTGTGTGTGTGAGAGAGAGAGAGAGAGAACAGTGTCACCGTCTTATCAAGTCTTCAACATGTAATATTCCAAATATTTTCTGTTGACTAGACCAGTATATGATTGTATATGATAATGTAATAATACAGTATATAATAATGTCATTTTTTACTGTATTTGATGTCTTCTTAAATGTCCACAAAACAGGAAAAACGTATACATCAATCCCTGTCCAATTAGCATGCTGCTTAAGTATTGCAGTGACCACAGAGCTCATTCAGAAACAAACACTACTGGAAGCTTCACTTTATTTCAATTAAATATGACGCCAATATTTAATTCAGTCAACTCAGTCATTCACTTTTACCAATTACCTGTCAGAGTACAAAATAGGATTATAGTTTCTAAGTCAGAAGTGAACAGATGTTTGTATAAATTACTTCTCCCCTCTGACTGTAAATGAAGTATGTGGTTTGCATTAGAAAACCATTTTCTAGAGTCAGGGCTTGCAGGTGGGAGGGGCAGACAGAGAAGCAATGGGGGACTGGGAGGAGGGGACAGGCTGTTAATCCAAGGGAAATCATAAAAATTATGAAAATGGAAATCAAAGATGGAGGACTGGTGTCAAAATCCAGCCAAGTGTCAAAAATAAACTCCAGTGCTTAGGTGCTAGATTGGTGGGGGAGCGTTTGGCTTAGGTTTTTCAGGAGAAAAGCATCATATAATCCAAGTTTTTCACCTCTTGGTAGCAAAGCATTTGTTAATTCTTACAAAAGTGGAAAAAGATGATAGTCATGTCAGAGTGGATTAAAGAAAATGGAGAATGGTGCGAAAAACAATGCAGAAATATAATACTTAATTTGCCTAACATATTCACAATTTCCTTGTCCAACCTGGAAATCAAGCAAAAGAGAACCCTTGCACTCTCACTATGTATATCTATTAAAAGGAGTATTTGAGTTTTTTTTTAAAAGGTGTATTAAAACAATTTCTTTTCCCCAGTTGATCCCAGGGCACCCTGGTAGCTCACTGGATAAGAGCACATACCACATGTAAAGGCTGAGTCTAGATTGCAGTGTCCTGGGTTCAAATCCGACCTCAGACCCTTTGCTGTATGTCATACCCTCTCTCTATACTGTGACTGTCAAATAAAGCAGAAATGCCAAAAAAAAAAAAAAATGTTAGAAAATAATAATTTCTTTCCATAATATATAACAATATTACATCCATATTGTGTTTCTTCTGGTTGTAACGTTTCATTGAAGCGCCATTGTTTTATGGCTGCTGCATCACATCAAAATTGAAAATAATAAGATCTAGAATTTAAAAGGATGTTCTGTGGGTATTTTGAAGAATGATCTTGTGAAGTCATATTACATGCTAGTATTTGCAGTTGTGAAAAGTTTTTAGGAATCACTGCATTGATTTTCCAACAAGCACAAACTCTGTGGAAGCATCCTCCATTCCCATGTGTATTAACACACACACACACACACACACACACTTGCACGCACCAATTCTGCCCTCCTCCCTGAGCACAGCGACACTGTGATTGTTGAGTTGCACTCTTGATCCAAAACGAGTTTGCTAGCTGTGGAGTTCTCATACTGCTAGCACAATGGCATGTATACGGGAGCTGCCTGGTGCCATTGCTTAATTGGGCGAAGAGTTGATTCATTTGCACTAATTGACAGCTAATTAAAGGACTGAGGGCACATCCAATTGACGTTCCTCTGAGCTGCAAGGCCTTGACCATAGGTGTGTGTGTGTGTGTGTGTGAGAGAGAGAGAGAGAGAGAGAGAGAGAGAGAGAGAGAGTGACCCCGGACATATGCAATATGTCAGGGGATGGACTAGACCAGTCAGCCTTGGGGCATCGTGTGTGTGTGTGTGTGTGTGTGTGTGTGTGTGTGTCTTTAAACGGGCTCATCCCTGAATGTTGAAATGCAGCCTGCAGAGCTCAGCTACGTGTGGCTCAAGGTTTTCTTTAGCAGCAAAAGTGTCTTACTAATCGATGCTTGAGAGTTTTGTCATCATGTAAAATACAATAAATCAGTCTCTGTCACGTTTTTGTATTTATTTCTTTGAAACAGCTTTCAGCTAGATCTTTCCCCATGGACTGAACAGAATACTGGCCTGAGGCGTTAAAGGGATGGTATTTTTTGTGTTATTCTTGTGTACTATCTTTATTATCCACCAAGATTTGAGAGTTCCTGAAAGTTACTACCTCTAGTACAACAGAGTTTTGGGGCTGCAGTCCATTCCAGCAGGGCTGAGTGTGTGTTCAGCTAACTGCAGTGAACATATCTTGCTTGTTGGAACTAGTGATGCAATGCTAGCAGATGTTTTCGTAGCTAACATTTCTGTGGCGCTCACTTGCTAAAAACATTCATTTTGGAGGCTTGTTGTAGTGGAGGTGCTGTGAGAAAGTCCATGGCTGACCACGTCACCAGCTAAAGCGCTGTGTTTGGCCAGCTCTCTCCTCTTCTTGTCTACTGATGGAATCCTTGACGTGCTGTTCTAAGAAGCTAACAGTTACTGTTACTATGGTCTGTTAAAAACTGAGGTTGTGTTCTGATTGGATCACTTTCACACATTGAAGTAACTTTTAAATCCACAGCAAAACCACCTTTTTGAGTCATGAGAAATCAGCCAACAGGCCACTGTCTGCATGGAAAGGACTCATAGTTTCATGCTGATTTCTACAACCAGTGATGACAATAAAAAAAAAAAAAAAAAAAGAACACAATTGAAAAACTGCACATTTTAAATGTATATGGAGGAGCAGAGCAGTCTCACCTCAGTTTGTGCAATAGGCACAAAATTCAGTCTACACATTTGTGTCCATGGACATGGACATCCATTTTCTATGCACATGGGCAAGAATTTAATTTGTGTCCATGAACACAAACATGTCTTTACTGGAAGCGGCATGTGACTAAATTCCGGCAGCTTTAGCTAACAAAAGAACTTGGTTAAGTTTAGGAAAAGGTTGTGGT
The DNA here is from genome assembly GCF_902150065.1 of Myripristis murdjan. Lineage (NCBI taxonomy): Eukaryota > Metazoa > Chordata > Actinopteri > Holocentriformes > Holocentridae > Myripristis > Myripristis murdjan. The sequence goes on along the minus strand of NC_044003.1, from coordinate 30,714,118 downwards.
TAAGGTTAAGCGATCTCAATGTTAAAAGGGAAAAGGGAACACTGGTCTCACTGAGAACCAGACTGGAGCTCAGATCTCCTGAGAGAAGGTGGTGTTGATTAGTGCATCCATCACTTTGTGGACTTTGTGGCTTTTTTCTTCATGCTGCATGGTACAGGCACGAAACATACCTCCAACTGAAATACATTACTTAAAAGTCGTGCTGATTGTCACAAAACAAACAGACAATTAAGGTCAATGTACATGGCTTTATAGATTAAATTTCATTACTATATCACACACTGCCGTGAGGCTGAGCTGGTTTGACTAGGCTTTCAGATGAGTCTGAGGCTGCTCCTGGACCTCTGTTAGGAACATCTTGGCAGCCCTCCAGGTTTGGGACGCCATCACAGGATGTTTAATGCAAAATGTCTGGCGTTAGTGGGCCAAACAGTAAAGGTCCGGAGTCAGTCAACGCAAAATTTCTCCCTTTCCGCACGAAGAGGGCCAAGCTCACGGCAGGAGACCAAGAATGGGCTGTCTTAGTGTCTGTTGGTGCTGCCCATGTGAATCAGAAAGGACAATTAGGGGCTTATTAGGGTCTTGGGGAGATGTGTACCTCGCGGGGCAACCGTTCGCCTGCTCGGCCCCAGCACTCAGCCACTACCATGGCTCAAAACAGTCAGGGGCATTGTCTCACCTAATTACGCTGAAACCAGGGGCCCCCTTTTTGTGTTGTTATTGCCATGCCTGTCCGATTCCCTTCTCCTGCCTAACTGCTAGTTCTTGTCTGCTCTGGAAGTGTGCTAATTAGACAAGAAATGGGCCCAAGTAATTATGTCAATTCTCGTTACCAGCAACCACAATGAGGAATATTATTTTGTCAAGAAAGTTTTGGTGAGGGGGCCTCTCTCCCACGTTTCCCAAAGTGTTTTTTCCTCATTACGCTAATAACACATCTGCACATGCTATGGGGGAATGTGGCACACATGCCCAGCAAGTCAGAGTCTCCTCCAAACTTCAGACCCTAAATAGATGCACTCATATAGAAATGGAGACTATGGAACGGCACTAGCATGAAGTTATTGCCCTAATTAATGCTTTGTGCGTGCGGAGCAATCTGTTGAATTACCAGCGGCACATTGTTAGAATTGTGAGAGCCTTTGTTTCTTCACCTCAATAAAATGTTTTGATCAACGGCTGGTTGGTGACCCAACTCTTTATCTTCAATGCCGGGCTCTGGGAAATGGCAATTAGCTAGATTAGAGGAGCCATTTGTGGAGCTCAAACAAACAAAAGATAGCTCAGACAGAGAGGCTGAGGGCCTTTGAGATGTTCTGCCAGTCCATGACTTTGATCCGGACCTCGCTAATGCTGAATTACTTGTTATTTCAAAGCTGTAATAAGAATCATCAGGGAAAAAAAGACGAATTTGTGGCCAACAAGGACATCAGTTATAACTTGTATCATTCGTGTTTGGTGGAAAATATCAAAGTTGCCATTAGATTGTTACCTTTCTCCACTATAGCAAAAAATCCGAAGTTACAGTATTTCCATGAGTTAATGGCATTCAGTATTCCACTTCAGCATGGTTGATCACATTAGATGATATTTTTGGTCTGTATTGTATTTATTTTGAGCGCTGTGGCATATTTACAGTGAATGGAGGATTTCTAATTGAGGCGTTTTGGAAGCAACAGGGCAGCTGATTCATTGTTGTTTCTTCTACATGTGTGAAGGTGCAGTCCAGTCATAGTGAGACTGACACATTCTGTAAGCTTTGCTTTCTTTGTGTCTTGGTAAATAAAGGCAGACTGCCCACTTATGGATGCCAAATGATCCGAATTCTGTCACTTTTTGTTTTGCGATCCATTGTTTTACTGTTTCATGTGTCTTTATTTTTCTAGTGTCCAATAGTGACGCACTTCAGTGAAATGCAATTAAGAAGGTGCTATATGAATTAAGTTTTACACAGTTTTTGTTTTCTGAATAATCATGAAAAAAGAAATTGGACAATCCTGTCACTTGTCCATTCCAGTTGAAAGTGTGTAGTGTTGGAAATGGCACATGAGGACAGCGTGTCCTGCCTCACTGACGCCGTCTCATATCTGGTTTTTAATTTTCTCTTATTTCATCCCAGAATGCAAATAGTAGCACATTAAATTACCTTAAAGCTTACCTTAAAGCTGCTGTGACATGAATGTGTTTTTGGTGAGAATTTAAAAAAATCTTAACATTTGCACTTACAGCTCTCTAATTCAAAGAGTGGAAAAAGACCAATGTCAGATAAAAATGTTCCTCTTGTGGGCTTGCACAGTGGTTTTCAAAGTGGGGTCCGAGGGCCTCCAGGGGTCGTTGAGGGTCTCCCAGGGGATCCTCAGCAAAATGTGGGCTAGTATAATTTCACTGTAACTTAATGCTTTTAATCGCCCTTAAACATAAGAAAGCTGATGTTGATCTGGCATCACCGATATGAACTTTTAATATACCATTTTAATATTTATGAAAATAGTGTTCCTGTTACGTGTATTTAGTTTTTTGGTTAATTTTCTGTTCCCTTTTTCCCCTTTTAGGCATTTTTCTGTTTTTCCCCCTTATATTGTGTTAAACTTGTAGAAATTTTTTAAACTTACATTACAGGTTTGTTTGTTTGTTTGTTTGTTTGTTTGTTTTTTTGTTTGTTTGTTTGTTTGTTTTTTCATTTTTTTACAATCTTTACTAATGTTCAGGTAGTTGCATATTTTTCATGAATAAATTCATAAATTTCCAAATAATTTGCTAATTGCCTTTTTTGCTTTTTTGAAAGAAACTGAGTGAATTTTTTCAGGTTTCAAAGGATTCATTCACTAAATATTATTATTATAACACAAAAACATGCGCAAACATTTATTTTAACGTTATGTTTTAACCTCACCACTTTGTGTTTGACAGCTATGACACCTGGAGAGTTCCATAATTAACACAAACCAAAATATCTTTTCATATCAGAGTCCTGTGGGGATCCTGGGCTTAATGAGAGTCAATCTGGGGATCTAGAACATGAAAATTTTTAGTTGTAATGTTGGAAGCTTCCACGTTGTAATTTTGACATGTTTGGCCTATGTGCTTCTGTTACAACTGCACCACAGTGAGTGCGAGGAAATTTGTACACACTATAGATTTAAAAAGGGATATTGGAGCCAGCAAATAATTTTTAAACAGCTTAACTGTTTAAGAGTTTAACTTTCAGTGGGTGGTGGCAAAACGCTGCAGTCTGGAATGCAGGTGACACTTCCAGATCTCCTAAGCAACATTAAATCTTTTCCTAATCAGGAGCTCCATCCCTCTTCCTCTGTACGCTGGATCCAGGCCCGCTAGGTCCAAAATCCTCTGAAAACAGAGACCACATGTAGTACACTCTAACCCATTGTAAATCAATGGGACAGAAATGAGCTTTGTTTTAAGATGCCTTTAAGAAGTCGATTGCCATTTTCCTCAAAGCAGTGTCATGTGTGATGGAGAAATGTGTTTGTAGCCACGTCCTAATGACTCTGGCATCTGGGAGGAAGGATGAGATATGCAGATGGCATGTGAATTCACAACAGTCTGCTGTGTGTGTGTGTGTGTGTGTGTGTGTGTGTGTGAGTGTGTGTGTCTACACATGATTGTGTAGACAATGTAAGAACATCATTAGCATAGCTATTGGTGTGGCATTGATCTCTTCGTTCACCTCTAATGAAATGTCTCTCTAATAGCTTCTCATGAGTTGCGGCTGAAAATAAGGTAAGGTAATCTGAGTCGCTCTACTCCTCTCTCTCTCTTTCTCTCTCTCTCTCTTTCTCCTTTTTACACATGGGCTGTTTGATTTCTGATAATTAGTCCAAATCATTCCCAAATCATTTTACAACATTTCATATCCATTTACTTATCCATATCCATTTTTACTTTCATATCCATATCCATTTTACTTTCATATACATTTACTTTTTCATTTTTATATTAACAGCAAACTGAAGTTTTAGTTCACAGTTTCACATAAAAGTAAAACATCTGCCAGTAAGCATGAATAATCTAAAGCTGTATCTAAATCTCTATAAAATAGGGGAGACCACGGATACTTTTTATTTTCCCAATAAACCAAAACAAATTTCCACTAGAACAGCCAGTTTGTCATTTTATAATCTTCAATGCGTCTGCTAGTGAAATTATGTATTTATTTGGTTTTATGAAATATGTGCAGGTTGCAAAATTTAAATTAATTAAATTCAGTCACTCCATTGTTACAGCCATCCCAGTGAGCAGGGCTGGTTGTAACATGTCTAAAATACACATAATGATCAAATACTCAATAATGAAAAAGATTATTTATCACTCATGTTATTGTGACTATTCATTTTTTTTTTTTTTAAATAATGCTGACTTTTTTCATACTACATGGCAAAAAAGAAGGTAAGGAAGTGGCAGTCCCCTGTCTGTCTTCCTATCTGTCTTCCTCTTTCTGACATCTGCCATTCTGTAATAAGAAAAATAAAGGAACTGGAACTAACTGGAACCAAAAATTGTTCTTCAGAGTGATGCCAAGAACCTTTTAGCAAGAGGTTCTTTACAGAACCATTTCTGTAGATGGCTCTTTAATCTGAGGAAATAATCTGCACATTAATCCACAATGAAAACAATTGTTAGCAGCAGTCATAATTTCATGCTGCCGCCACCAAATAATTCCTATATACATGAAGAACCCTTTAAAGAAACCACATGTGCGTGAAGTGTGTGGAGAACCAGCCCCTAAAGAGGTTCTTCACCTGCTGATGGTTCTTTGTAGAACCACAGAGCATTTTTAAGAACCAATAAAGAACCGGTATTTTTCTGAGAGTTTTCTCAAGGGGGTTGAAATGCTGCCTCTTTTTTTCCAAGTGACAGTCAGACTGAGCATGTGCAGAGGCAGTACAATCACTCCAGCTTGCTTCTGATTGGAGGAATTCAAGGTGTTACAACCATATCAGGTCTCCCCGATTTCTTCCCACACTGTTCTTTTGTCTGTGGGATGACATGCTTACAGTTTTAGCAGTCCATCTGGGTTTAGTTTACAGTAACCGTTTGGTATTGAATGGTATTTTATTGTCACATGGTCTTTGCCCCGTTTTTTAACCTAACCCTTCTTTGACTCACATTAGCTGCATCACTGTTTAAAGTTGTCATGTTTAGTGATTGGGCCACAACAGGCCTGGCTGTTTCTCCTGGGAGAAATGACGCATCACACAAAGCAATCCGACACAACAACACGCCAAATAATAAATGGCAGGCCTTTGACCAGGGTCATCTCATATCCTCTGACCATCTCTCAGATTATAGAGCAGCACAAATGTGTTGTGGGTTTGAGCATCAGCCAGTAAAAGGCCGGCCTGACGCACGCCAAACGTGCCGCACAGTCCCACAGGAGCGCGCTTTTATTTATTCACCGCCACATGGCCCATTGATAAGATTCTATCTCCGCATCCATCCAAGGCGTCCACTCATCTCCATCTCCATACACTGTGTCTCCTCCTCCACATAATTGTCAGTCCAGATGTCCAAAAGTGTGCCGCAAATTACCTCTGAACCAATGAAACTCGGAAATAATTGAATAACAGCTGATTAGGGAGGATTAGGTTTGTGCAGACAGAAAAATAAGAGTAATTTTCAGTTTTCTCCTCGTTTAAAAGTGCCACAATCTACTCGATTAAGTCTATAAATTGCTGCCTATACAAATGAGGTGAGTGATAAATGAGGATGAGGAGGAGCTGCAGATGATTTCCCCTGGCATCCGAAATCCATGCCTCCTTTGCTATATCATTTTCAAATCAGATTCATGCGTTATGCTTGAAGCATTGTGTAGCCTTGTTCTCTGCGTATGTATATATGTATGTATTTTGGATTTTCATGTTGATTAAGCTCAGCAAAAAGTGAAAATATTTTAACCCCATGTGGTGAATCAAAGTGTCGTTACTGTGCTCTGGCACTGGCATTTTGTTCACCGTTTGTCTCGCATTTAATTGTCTTATAACGCCACCCTGGTGTGTCCTAAATACCATGAACTGGGACATTGTGCTATATTAAAAAAAAAAAAAAAAAAAAAAAAAAAAAATGGCCAATCAACAGATGCGATGGACTGACACCAAAGACAAAACACGTACCCAACTAATTAGAATATGCTAATCAATCAGGGGGAAATAGCGGGGACGTTAGGGATTAAAAAAAAAAGGACTTTTAACAAATTAATTCATTATTCCTCATACTAATAAGTTGAACTGGCCCTTATTAACATGTGGCTGCTGCCGTGACTTTGGAGACTGGTGACTTTTTCAACCGGATCATCCACTGTCCAAATCGTTTTCCTGCTTATGTGACCAAATTAAGACAAACACTTTGTCTAATACTCAGTGTGACAGTGTATCCGACATTATGATGTAGTGATTGTTTTCACCATGAATAATTCATTATTGGCCTGTTTCATGGCAACAAACAATGGGTTAAATAGCCTACTAACAGGCTGTTTCAGCGGCAGGCCTGAATTTAAACAACTCAACTGCTCTTACATTGTGTGATGATAAATTCAGTTTACTCACATTTTTGTCATATTTACCTCTTCAGTATGGGCTGACATAAATCTAGGCCTATAGTAGTGTATAAATACAATCAAATGTAAGTCGTGCGGAGAAAGGAGGAAATAAGGAAAGGAAATGAGTACAAATTGCTGATTTTATCAAACTGATTTTGTCTGTAGACCTATGAGTTGGTGACGAGCACAGATTTAAAGTCATATAGCCTACATTTTTATTTCGCCTACCATTTCATCACTACAATGCGGTAACAGCTCATAATTAGCATTGCCGATTACTATCATTCTCACTAAATATGATTGACGATCGTTTTCAGTTTACCAGTGATTTTGGTTTATATAGTCCTTTGGCTTTTTAGCCCCAAAGATCACTGACGTCGTGTCACTAGGATAACTCAGTGTTACAAATAAGCTGATTTTCCTCGACTTGAGGGATTTATCCGGCTGATTAGATCTGTTTTACGACCCGATGCCTCCATGCATCATCTACAGAAATGGAGAATGGAGAGTTACAACGACTTACTCGTGCTGCTGTCACGAATTGATAGAATTTTTTTTTTTTTTTTTTAGATATTAATTTTATTAGGATTTTACAATGGCGTGTGGCAGAAAAAATGTACATTTCTATCTGCGTTTAAAACACTACCTGTATGCTTTCATAAAAGATACAGCCCTGTTTTTTTCCCGTAAATATACGGGAAAATAATTAAACGACGCTGGATGTTATAAGCCCGAATAAATTTGCAGAATAGACTTAAATAAAATTTAATTCAGGTATTAAAATGGCGCAACATGAATTCGTAGTGGAATTACACCATATTAAAATGTTTAGACGGAATTAAAAACATAAGTTAATGGTTTTTCTGAAATCAGGCTTAATTGATTTCCGTTTAGATTGATGATCGTTTCCATGGATCTATTGATTATCAACCAGGATGTCATTTTAACCATTTAAAAGTGCACTTTTTAATTACCGCTACGCCACTGGCTGTAATTCTACTGTTAAGGGAGAAATTGACAATTCCGTGCCCAAATATCGCAACGTGATTAAAACCATATTGCCATGTGCTATTTATTTTCCAGAAATTCCATAAAATATAAAGACAATTTATAACAGTCAGGTTAGAGCACCACAAAGACGGAAACTTTCAGCCTCATCTGTGGAGTCTGACCTGTCTTGTGATTGGCTGACGCCTGTTGCCTGTTGGGTAAAAAGCGCAGTCCTGCAGAGAAAGCCTGAGAGAGAGACGGTCACACTGTTGATTGCACCAGGGACTCGAGCCTGTTTTGGGAGGAGTGGAAAACAAAACCTAATCAGGGGAATCCCACTGCCATGACAGGCAAGGAAGGAGTTGTGCTTTCAGAGGCTGTGAATAAGCAGAGAGCAGCCTCACAAACCACGGGAAACCACGGGGGATCCCAGCAGCCCCCTGCAGCCTGGAAGATGGGCTCCACGGCGCACCGGCGCACCGGCTTTGGGATCCAGGAGCTGCTCGGCCTCAACAAGGAGCCGCCGGCGGTGCCGAGGCGGCCGCTGGAGGCTCTGTCGCACAGGGCGCACGTCCTGGCCGCCAGGTCGGCCCTCGGCCACAGTGGGGTCGGCGTTGGCATGGGTTTGATAGGACCGGGAGGAATACACTCGTTTTACAGCCAGCCGGCCTTTCTCGAGGTGCTGTCAGAGGCGCAAAATGTTCACCTGCAGCCGCTGAACAGAGCATCCCAGGTGGATCATGGACAGATGGATGCGCATCACTCTGCCAGCTCCGGTAAGAGGCTCTTAAAGCAACATGCAGCCTGACACGGAAGGAATGCCGCTGCACATTTCACTTATACGCGCAACGCTGGAATATTTTTAATTCTTACATTGACAACATTATAGGACATTTAACCACACTTTTAAGTCCGAGAGAGCAAACTTCAAAATCAGTCAGTATTTTAAAAAGCGCAGGTGTCATAGCCTTTACAATATTTCTGTAACCAATATGTTCATAAGTGCTTGAAAACATTGCTGAAAATATTACCATAAAAAACAAATAATGGATTTTTCTTCTAAATTGGTCGAAGTAGGCTTGCTGTATGATTGACGTAGCAGCTCTTTTTTCAAAGTTGGGGGGTGAAGATGAAGGTTACGGCAGCACAAAAATCTGCAGATTTGGCAACATTCTTATTTTTATTATTTTACAAATGTCGATAAGGCTAGAAATAAAACTGTTTACAGGTCCAGTTTAATAAGAGGATACACATATTAGGCCTACACATAATGAAGGCTGTTAGAACAACCAGCACAGTATGTTGTATTGCTATTACTGTATGTATGTATGCATTTAGTTATCTATTTAGTTTTTGTTTTTGTTTTTGTTTTTTTACGTTATGACGGTTGTTGCATTTTCATTTTCCTCCAGTTATTTTCTGTGCATCTTTACTCAGTGATGTCCTTTCTTTACAGATTCTGATGATATGAGCCTCTCGTCTAGTGATAAGAAATTCTCAAAATCATCCATGAGCCAGAGCAAGAAAAGAAAGAAAAGACGACACAGGTAAATTTTAGTAATAGCTGAAATAATAATCTAATTGCATGAAAGCCAGCCTTTCATTTCATTTTTAAGAAACTATCCTAACGTCTGTATTTCGGACTAGTGTAGGCTGTGTCTTCATTTCGAGATATTTCGTTTTAGTATCATTTTCAGTGTGATACCAATTGAATACCACTAACGAAAATTCACTGTATTATTCCTATATTATCATTTTATAATATTGACTTTCATTCTTTTTTTTTTTTTTTTTTTTTAAATCTTCTATGGTATTAGGCTGCTACGATGTTCTTATAATGTCCCTAACGAAGTATAGTAGCCCTGTCCTTTTGATTTTTAATATTTTCCAACATCCATTAGGCTATAGGCCAATAATTATCCTGTTAATTTTATGAGTGATTATTAAGATATAAACGAAAATCACCCCAAACATGCTTTTTATAGTATTGAGAATATATGTAAAGGTAAATCATTCCACAAAGTGGGCATCAGATGTGAGACTATTTTTTACTTTTGTGTCTACAGTGTGTATGATGGTTTAGACAAATTAAATAGCAGGCCTGTCTTTCCCCTCCTGCCTGTCCAGGATGACTGTATTTCTCATATTGGTATTAGTAAATCATGCTTGACCACCCTTTTTTTCTCCTGCATTCACTTTTCATATTTAAAGTCTAAAAAAATGTCGCCCTTTAAAATTTAAAAGGACATTGTGGACTGAATGTGTAATAAATACTAAGCATTAAACATTCCATGGAAATATACACATGTGAGGCATTAATACAGAATTAGAAAATGAATCCAGCTTATAAAAGGGATTAACTGTAATGTGTGTTCCTCTTTTCCAACTGTCTGCAGAACCATTTTCACCTCCTACCAGCTGGAGGAGTTGGAGAAAGCTTTCAACGAGGCTCACTATCCGGATGTATATGCCCGAGAGATGCTCTCCATGAAGACGGAGCTGCCAGAGGACAGGATACAGGTCTGTGTTTAACTTGGGGTGTATCACTGTCTGTGCAGCAATGCAGAAATGTAAGGTATGCATGCTTAACCGGCTGCCAACCATAAACGCTTTCAACATTAGTCATATTGCTCTTAAATCCAGCCTTTCCCACATAGGGAGGCAACAAGACAGATCACCCCTTCACCAAAAATTATTTAGCTATTTCACACATTGTAAGTGCCTTCCACCCAATGAGTGCTGCAATAGGCTCCAGCAACCCCCACAACCCTCACGAGGAAAAGCGGTTTGGAAAATGAATGAATGAATGAATATATTGGAAGCATGAAATAGCGTGGTATTTTCTATCTTCTCACTTAGCATTGCAGTCTCAGGAGAGGCTTTTTACATCAAGATATGTAAAAATCCAAGCAGTACCATTATGTGCATCTTCCATCCAAATTTTACTCACAATCATAGCACATGCTTGAAATAAACACAATTAGTGATATAAAAATGAAGGGAATAAACAATGAAGGCAGATTTAGACAAGAAAGAGGTGATAGAAAACTCAATTGGTATTTTGTTGTACAACTGTATAATGACAATAAATTTGATTCTGATAAATTTGATTCTGGTATCATCAACAGAGAGTCAGACTGACTTTGATTTGCAGAGAGACAGGAAGATACAGTGAGACGGACATGGTTATTTATTTGTCCCCTTGTGATTTCTACCTTATAGAGAATAGTCTTATTCCTATATTATAACTACAATATTGACCAGAGAATTGTATCACCTGTTTTCCATATCCACAAATCTACCAAACTAGCCTACAAGTTAAAATCTACTTGAAATTAACATTTTACCTAATTTCTGTCTTTATTTAGTTATTTATCGATATATATTTATTTATTCATTCATTGTATTTGGCCTAACAAACACTGTCTCCTGATACTGTACCTTAACATTTAGAGGAAACTACATACATGCACCTTTTACTGCTTGGGAACATATATGTACCCTTTTAGCTGTGAAAAAAGGTACACAAATTACCTTAAGGTCCAATAATTAGCCCTGGGGGTACATTTGTGTAGATTGTACCTCGGGGGACAGAAAGGGATTCTCACTGTACCCCTGTTTCTGACAGTGCAGGTGGGCAAGAGAGACAGGTAGAGTCATAAATTAATAAGTGTTCCATCATCATCCTCAATCAGGTTTCTGCTTTCACATTCCAATAGCCGGTCTCCCCGTGCTGTGTAATTGGTTAATTCAAGGGAAGTTACCACCTTTTTTCTCTGAGCGACAGGCGGCAGCCCTGAAAATGAAACGATAACTACATAGAAATTAATTAGCACAGGTCAGCGGGTGAGAAGGGAAGCTCTGCTGGGCTGCTATGAGCACTTTAATTTCCCGTGATATTTGAGCGCCTGTCGCCCATCGATCGGGCTTGGAAATTAACTTATTTTTCAATCAGCCTCCACGCCCCAGGGGTCACCTCTCTCAGACAGCACTTCACCCCCCACCTCACCCACCCACACACACACACACACACACACACACACATACACACTTGCACTGTTGCAGTCAGAAAGCATGATTGCTCATCCAAGGCTCATCTTTTTATGAGATGGGGGTTATCATCACATCTACCTGAATAGCTTTCTAGGCTTGGCTGTGATCATTTTTAATTCTGTGTCTGTGGCATCCACACATGCACACGCATATTCTCCCTCTATCACACGCACACACACACACACACACACACGCACACACACATGCACTAAACCATTCCCTGCCATCCCAACCTGCCTCTTTGGCCATTTCAGCATGCTCGTTTTTCCCTCGCTCCCTCATCTATATTCACAAGCTTGCTGAGGCTATTACGAGGTCTGGCTTGGTGGAAATCAATTTAGGCACTTGAGGAGCTAGAAGTTGGCTGATCTAATGCTTACACACACACATACACACACACACAAAGCAGTCAGTGAACACTTATAAAATTGTGGTGTGATTGTCAATCCTTTGAGAGGAACTAAACCTCAAGTTAACTGCAGTGATTTTCACTCAAGCCATCAATATACTAAAGGAATGAAGAACACGGGAAGGAACTAAGCAAGGGATTATGAAGCAATGAGAAAAAGTCCCCCACACCCTTCACCCCTGAAAAAAAAGTGAATTCTTGGGGCTTCTATTACAGTAGAATTACAAAGCATACAATAGCTCCATTTGCCCAGTAGAGATTAAAGCCAGTTTCAAAGCCATAGTTTCATTTTAAAATTGTGCTTTAGAAATTCTATTTGGCAGCTGACAAACCTCTGGGGAGATTCTAATTTATGCAATTCAAATGTGGTCCAAGGTGCAAAGTTTGAGTCAAAATCTAAATGTGGTCTCATAACCATCATAACCATCTCCTCTACTGTTGTAAACTTCCAGCAGATGTCATTGTTCAACTGGTATTTTCCACCATTTGTCTACAAAGGACAGGATCCCTGTTGATGAAAAGAAATTCTCAGACAGTCAGCTCAGATATCATTAAGTAATATTTTTAGTCCTGTCAAACCTCAGTCAGAATAATAACAAAGCAATGTCATACCTACTATTTTTAGTTTGATAGGCTGGCTATGGAAAATATTGCATAAATTATGGCTGGGCAATAAACTCATGTATTGATATGAGACTTGATATCATCTGGGACTTTGGATATTGTAATATTGTCATACAGCAGAAGTGTTGTCTCTTCCTGGTTTTAAAAGCAGACATTTTCTGAATTGAATTTTTATTAGACTGTTCAAGCTGTTGTTATTTGTCTCTGCTTGCTGTCATATCTACATTACTAATGAGTTTGTCAGTATTTATATGAGTAGATAATTGATTAAAGAACAAGTAGTCAAATATCAATCAGATATCAAAGTATTCACTCAAAGATATTAGGATATTTGATTTTGTCCATATCACCCATAGATTGCCGTTCTGCAGTCTTGAAGTAACCATATAATTCCTTTCTGATCCTCTGCTCTCCAGGTTTGGTTTCAAAACCGCAGGGCCAAGTGGAGGAAGAGGGAGAAGTGCTGGGGCCGCAGCAGCGTTATGGCAGAGTACGGCCTTTACGGAGCCATGGTCCGCCACTCCATCCCACTGCCAGAGTCAATCCTCAAGTCCGCCAAGGATGGCATCATGGACTCCTGTGCCCCCTGGTTACTCGGTAAGCCGCTGCAGAAGGAATATTTGCTCGTGAAATGTTAATTTGAAAAGGCATCAAGTAATCTGGGACATCCACCAGCAACCAGAGGAGCCCTGTCTCTTCAAAAGTGCGACGCATGTGACTTAACTGCATTCTCAATTATGTTTCATTGGGAACATAGTTATGTGTCACAAGAATGTCTGTAATCTCTTAGTTTGATGACCAAATGACCAACTTTTACCCAAGTGACCCGAGTTTGAGTCCAGAAGCAAAGTGACGGTGGTGTTTGTTTTTTGATGGGTTTATGCCTAACCCTAACCTTTCTCTAACCTTAACCAAGTCTTTGTTATGCCTAACCCTAACCGTTCTCTAAACTAAGCCGAGTGTTCATGGCTAAAGTAATGAAACTGGCTAAAATGCCAACATGATATACACGATTTGTTGATTAGAAACGTATTTGTGATATGACAGAAACAAATGTAATCCCCAACAGAATATGTTTACCACCAAATGTAATTAAGAAATGCAGTTTAGTTATATGGGAACGTAATTTTTCAGAGACAGAGTTGAGAAGAAGGAATTGCAAAAGCATTGGATGCCATTCCTGTCTTGAATCATGGTGGCCAAGAGTCAACACAAGTCCCATTCTCACAACAGTGATTAATAAGCTAGATATTTGCAGATGCACACTGGAGGATATTCTAATCTTAATCAATCTTAGAAACGTAGGAGAGTTAACAGTTACACTCTAAAAATATTTGCAGCTATGTGTTAGCATTGCCACTTTAACTCACTCATTACAGCCAAAGCTAAATTTCTGGCCAGCTCTTCCATGTCTGTCCTGTTTTGGTAGGTCAGCACTCATACTGCCATAACTCCACCAGCCCGTCCTACTCAACTGTCCACCTCTTTTGGGAAACATAACTCCTGTCCGCCTGGTCCGGCTGGTGATGCTGTGGCTCAAATTTCAAGCGCTCCTCCTTTCACACTACAGGATTCTGGTTGCAAAGATCAACTATGCTCGATATTTACGATTTAAAATCAGGGAGCCTCTGATCCAGTCAGTAACATAAAGATCCAGTCTGTGAACCCCTCACACTATAAAATTTATGGGCAGATAATCAGCTAAGACCAGCCTTAAATCAGAACTTTTTTTGTGTGTCATTATTTCAATTAATTCTTAGTTTTGCATAGTGCATCTTTAATAATCATGCTTTGTGTCTTTGTTACTTTGTTTTTTGACTTTTATGTCTTTGTTGCTTGTCTCACACTATCCTCCTTTGTTGAAAATGCCAATAGGGTTGTGTGTGTTGAGAGTTTGGTGTTATCTTGTAGCTTTTGAAAGCCAGAAAATCTGCACCTGGCAATGTAATACCCAACTCATTAGTACTGATATACAGCCCTATCAGCAGATATATTATAGCCATTTTTTAAACAACTGCCTCCTTTAAGATGGATAATAAATCCTGCACTGCAGAGAACCCTGGCATTTAGTTGCAATACAATGTTTTCCCCAAGTCAACCAAGTTTTATAATATCAAATATGTATTTTTGTTCCCCTTTTACTGTATGCAGTGGTGGTTGTACTGTACCGTAGCTAAAAGGTGGGCAGTTGTGCTTCCAAAGAAATCCTGCTTTCTTTTTGGCTAAATGCAAGTCCTAGAGGGGATTTCTTCATCTTTTATTACAGCTTGTCTTATTGTGCAGTGTGCATGGGAATAAGGATTAAGAAGTATTCTAACAAGTCAGAGACGGGAGTTAAACCCAGCTCATAGGAGCCAATATAAGTGTCACCTTGTCAATAATAGGTGCCGGTCAATACGATGATAATCCTACTTCATCAGGACAGATTAGATCAAATCTCCTCTCTCGGCACATGTCAATTGATTGGTTTAAATCAAATTGGTGATGGTAATTGAATGAGAGTCACTACTCATTTCTTTTTCCCTCCCGACTCTCTTTAAATCTGACATTTCACTCCACAGCACCCTACATTTTGTTACTTACGAAGATTCAGTTACGTTTTGTTCTTTTTTATTGAGGTTGAAGTAACTTGCCTCCCCTTCACTTTGTCAATAGTCACTTCTGATATTTCTGTTGTCCTTCCAATCTTTGCTGTTTTAGACATGTGACACCTAAATGCAGCAGCATGTCGGATTAATCCAATGAAAACTTGGTTCGAAGCTGATCTCAGAAAGATTTCATAGCAGAATGGTGATGTCGTGTGGTTTTATCAGTCTACACATAACAGGATTTTCAAATGAAATGGTTCATTTCTACAAGCCCTAATTGTGGAATCGATGTCTCTTCCTCTAAGGTATGCACAAGAAGTCCATAGAAACGACCTCGTGCCCATCTCCTGGTAAACCCAGCAGCACCCCACCACCTCCCCAGGAGCAGGTGGCAGAGAAAGGGATAGAGGAGGAGGAGGAGACACGGAAAAAGGACACTAAGTCACCCATTTCTAAAGAGGAACTGAGGGAGAACAGCATCGCCGTGCTCCGGGCGAAAGCCCAGGAGCACAGCGCTAAGATGCTGGGTACGGTTTCAGCGGACAGACCAAACGGCCACAGAACAGAAAAAGAGGAGACTGAGGACAAACACACAACACAGAGGACAGCAGAGGTGGAGGAGACTCACTGAAAATGGACACTCTTTTACAGACTTCATATGACAAGAGAAAATGTGTGGACTGGAGTTTTCATTATACATTTCTCAGACATAGAAGCAGCCTACTCTGGAGGCAGAAATCTGATTTCATTAGCTGGATTAAACCTGGAGAACCATTGTTTTTCTAACTTTGTGCTGAAGTCCAGTGAAAAAGGCGGAGAGAGAGGAGGTAGATAATCTTATGAAGCTGAGTGCTTTTGCAATAGCTGGAAAAATGCAGCTTATAGTCATACTATATATTTTACAGATATATATATGTATATATATATATATATACACACACACACACACACACACACACACACACACACACACACACACACATATATATATATATATTTATATATATATACACACACACACACACACACACACACACATATATATATATATATATATATATATATATGCTCTATGCCATTCAGGTTTGCCTTGCAGCTACCTTCTAGGCCTTCTAGGTTCTGTTTTTGCCTCCAGAGCAGCTCTATCTCTAATACTATAACTAAAACTCCACCTTCCATACACACACTTTGTATAAGAATGAATGAAGGTGGAGGCATAAACAAAAACGTTTCCCTAACATTTATGGTGGAAGATCTAACAGTGAAGCAAAACATGAGTAGAGAGTTTTGTTAGCTCAGCATTCTATTGGTAAGGCAGCTACACTTTCTGTCCCCCCACATTTAGATGTGGGGGGACACCGCCCTTTGTATCAATCCTGCACTGCTGAGGTGTCCTTGAGCAAGACACTGATCCCCTCCCAGCTTTAAGAGTGTTGTCCTGTAGCCAAGCCTGACCTGTGACCTCCTGCACACATCAAGTATCACAGTAAATGATAATGAAAACGTACTTCACATGGAAAAATGAAAAACACAATTGATAAATACCAGAAACTCCAGAAACAGTATTTTTGATGTATAGTGTATATATTGAAACTAAAATCCAGTACTTCTATTATAACTGAAAGATTATTCATCTTTGTCTGTCTGTCTGTATTAATGTAATTGTAGCCTAATAAAAAAAAAAAGTGCTGAAACTGAAACGACAGAATTGGGTTTTTTAGTTCGAGCATGATGATGTTAACCAAAACTCAGTGCTCACGTTCTTTCTTTCTTTCTTTCTTTCTTTCTTTCTTTCTTTCTTTCTTTCTTTCTGTCTTTCACAAAAAAAAAATGTTTTCTGATGTGTTTGACAGATGATGCTTACTCCACAAAAAAGTAGAGGCGTTAAAAAGTGTCGGCACACATTTGGTCTACAACCGCCCTTTAACGCATCACTCCTCCAGCCCTTCCTTTCCTAAACTTTCCAAATCCTCCCTTTAGTTGAAAGTGAAACTTGCAGGTCTGGACTGAAGGACAGCCGCCTGTGGTGTGTGTGCTGCGGAAAACACACTGCTGGCGGGGCTGGGCTGCCACACACACTGATATGATGTGGCTGCCATGCGGATGCACTTCAAAGTATCTCTTTACTTCACTCAGTCGACGGATCGTCAAGTATTATCATGATTTCTCGGGTAAAAGCTCGAATGTCTTGGCGTGTATGCCGGAGGCAGCTTCATTTGAAGGGGTGTGGGATCACTCGGGGCTCTATGAGTTCTCCGTGGGTCACACCGACAGCTTCTGGGGCGCAGCGGCGCGCCACCGGCTCACCTGGATCAGTCCCTTCCGCAGCGTGCAGGACTGCGACCTGCGGCGCGGCACAATCAGATGGTTTGAGGGCGGAAAGCTGAACGTGTCCGGTAAGATTAGTCTTATTATCATGAATAGAACTATATCACTATCTGAATGCTCTTTGCACACAGCAGAACAGATGAGCTCAATCCATTATGGCTTTAGGCCAGGGGGGTCCAAACTTTCTCATGCTCAGGACCCCCAGGCTGACATGAAGCCCCTGATCCCCACTTGAAATGATTGCGTCCCGTAAAGCTGGTATGAAAAAACGGTATTTTGGTTTCTGTTAAACGGTTTAGCCCCTTGAAACCTGTGGAAATTCACTTAATTTCTTTGAAAAAGACAGGGGAAAGGTGGTGACTAGAAAATTAGCCAAAAGAGAAACAAACAAACAAACAATCAGTCAAACAGGCAGACAAACAGAAATTTTGAAACAATATTAGAGAATTAGAAAAAAAGAAAGAAACAATAGGGACAGAAGTTAAAAAAGGGAAAACTACCAGAAAATTACCAAGTACTATATATATATATTTTTAATTTACAAGAAAAATATAATGTAGTTCTTGTTAAATTTCTTCTGTTAAAAATCCTGGAGAGAGACTTCAGAACACAGCTCTGCATTCACTGGGATTTAGATGTCATTTTTCAACACTGAAAGAAATATTGAAATTGGTGATATTAAGACATCACGTCGCTCATACTTCCTTTTGTGCTGTAATAATCTGTTGTGAATTGAAGCAGTGCTACGAAAACCACAGCATTAGGCAATAGGCTGGGTTTTTCCCACCTTGTAAGACTCCCACTAGATTTCTATGCTTTTCCTTGTTGCTTTTTTCTGGGGATTCCTTTTTTTCTTTATTAAAACACAGTGACGGACTTGAATGATAAAAAAAAAAAAAAAAAAAAACAGCAAAGCTTTAATCTCACACCAGGCTATGTATCAGGACATGTCATCAAACAGGTCAGCTATGGACGGAATACTGTGGAATTAACAAGACACACTGCTAATCTGGTGTTAGATGAGCAGAGCAGAAACATTTGACAGCTGTGTGTGTGTGTGTGGTTTTGTGTTTGTGTGTGTGTGTGTGTGTGTGTGTGTGTGTGTGTGTGTCTGGCTTCATTGTTGCATGCAGTGAACTGCCTAGACCGTCATGTGCACACCTTTCCGGACAGAGTGGCCTTGATCTGGGAGAGGGATGAACCAGGGACAGAGGTCAAGGTCACCTACAGGTTAGCAGGTTGGGTTTGGGTGTATGAATGTGTTTGTTGGCACATTGATGCTGACATGACTTGGCGCTTCACGTGTGGACACATATGTCTCCATAGGCAGTTACTGGAGGCAACATGCCGTCTGGGAAACCTGTTAAGGCGTCACGGTGTGAACAGGGGCGACTGTGTCACCATCTACATGCCTCCTTGCCCTGCAGCCGTGGTCTCCATGTTGGCCTGCGCCCGCATCGGTGCGGCACACAGCGTGGTGTTCGCAGGGTTCAGTGCGGAGGCCCTTGCAGATCGCATCAGAGACGGTGAGGCTGGGACGGTGGGCGCCACCTGCAGTTACTGTCCTGTGTCAGGGAACAGAGCTTCATAATGGTTTCCACAATGACATGCAGGCGCTTTTGGGGAGTTTTTCCTTGCCTTGGTTCAGTTCAGGTGTTGTTGTTTTGATTTCTTAAGCTGTGGCTTATAGTAAAATAAATTAATTAAGACAGGAAAAAAAAACAGAACACTGTTATATCCAACCCCCACCCCACCACAATGCCATAGGGCTGACAGAGTTAATATGATTAAAGCTGCTGTATAAGCAGCACAGGCTCTAATTAAACTTGAACTTGAGAGGTATTTAAGTGATAAAGCATGTGGCCAGAAACAGATGCTACACAAGATTCCAGAGGCCTGAGATTTTCTGACAAATGAAGAGGGTGCTGAAGCTGCTCGCTTTGCTTGCCTTATATCAGTTCCACTGTCTTGAACCATTTGCCTCTTCATAGATTTTTGAAGGTAGTGTTTGCACAGTGAGACAGGTAAAAGGATAAGGGTATTTATTATTATTATTTTTTTAATTAATTTATTTATTTTTTGGATAGCATTTTTGGTTCTCCTGACCTGATTTTAGCATCATTTTGGCTTTCCAGAGGCAGTTTTATTGATTTATGAAATAATACATTTGTATTGCATTCTGGAAAATACACACTCAATTTGTTCCGCTTTTAAATTATGGGATACCATAATCAGAAGCATCTTATGATCAGAGGCATTCTATAATCAGAAGCCTTTTCCATTGCCTCACAAAATACTCAGTTTTGTCACCCAGAATGCACTGGGAAGAATCTCACAGTTCACAGCAGATGTGACAGCAGCTCGAAAATGTAAAAACAAAGGGTGGTCCTGGTTACTGGGGGCATTTTATTTGCCCTGGATCTTGTTGGTTTCTGTATGCTTCCCAGGTGTCTCACGATCCTGCAGGGAATAGCGGCTCAGATTGGAGCTGATTATCTGATTGGCCGGGTTAAAAGGTTGTGATTGGCTCCTGACCTTGTTCATGTACAGAAATCACTGCTGAGTCCTTCTCTTTACACCCCTGACCAAGGGTCAGGTCTTTCTAATGCATGGCTTTGTGTTGTAATCCAAATGGAACGAGACTCAGTTTTTAAGTGCCATTGGCTCTTCTACCTCATGTGTTACATGTGTTACTCATATTTGTACAGATATTTAAGTTTTGTAATTGGATTTTGAATAGAATATAATGCATGAGAGTGATACTGGCGGTATCAGTGTGGCCAAAATGGAATGGTTTTGACAGCTTCACTAATCTGATTTTATATTCTCCCCGTGGTATTTCCAGCACAGTCCAGAATAGTCATTACAGTCAACCAAGGTGTAAGAGGAGGTAAGGTCACAGAGCTGAAGCAGACGGTGGATTTGGCCATCCAGAGCTGCCCCTCAGTACAGAAGGTGTTCGTTGCTATGAGAACGGAGAGTCCAGTCGTCATGACAGCCAGGGACATCGCTATGGAGGAGGTGAGAGAGCAGAAGGCCAATCTGAACTTGATTAAGGAACTAATACCGAGAAAGGACAAGGCAGCTCCCAGGTGTGAATGTGCCTAAATGCATGAGTGTGTATGAATGTGCTTTTTGAAAAGAGCTCTGTGGTCTGCCAGCTTTCCTTGTGTGAATTAAGATTTTTTTTTTTTAAACTCCTCTTTAACTGTGCTTTAACCCTTAAACTTGAGCAAATTCACTTGATTTCTTTACAAAACATGGGGAAAAGATGATCAGCAAATAAGCAAGGAATGACACAGTCTTTTGCAATTATCAACAAGTTACAAGATAAATGAGCAGGAAAGAAAGAAAATCTCTTTCTCTTCCTCTTCCCTCTCTCTCTCTCTCTCTCTCTCTCTCTCTCTCTCTCTCTCTCTCTCTCTCTCTCTCTAATTCAGAATTTTTTTGGTTGTTCATCAATAAGCCATAGCATTTTCCACTCTCCACTGATAATGCAGTTTCTTCTATTGTTTTACCACT
The DNA here is from genome assembly GCF_902150065.1 of Myripristis murdjan. Taxonomy (NCBI): domain Eukaryota; kingdom Metazoa; phylum Chordata; class Actinopteri; order Holocentriformes; family Holocentridae; genus Myripristis; species Myripristis murdjan. The sequence goes on along the minus strand of NC_044003.1, from coordinate 30,693,048 downwards.
CCACTGTGATGAATGAAAGTGGCTTTCAAAAAAGACTTAAAAGGTAACTGTGTCCTGCAGGAGATGCAGACGGAGGACGTGGTGTGTGAGCCAGCTGCCATGGACAGTGAGGATGTCTTGTTCCTGCTTTATACATCAGGCAGCACAGGGAAGCCCAAAGGACTGGTCCACACGCAGGCTGGATACCTGCTTTATGCCTCACTCACTCACAGGGTAACACTGATCACGTGCTACATCTGTTTTTTCATCTCTGTAGCCACCACCAACAGCAACATACGCACCCATGTACGCCTCCCAAAGGACACTTTTTCAGGACATCTTAACTAACTTAACTGTGATATTTCTAATTCTACAGTTCCATTTAATTTCGTTTCTTCCTTCTTCCCCTACTAGAATTGTCCTTTTTATATCTGTGTATTAGACTGACTTTATTCAGGCAGGGATTTCTCATGTTTCTCATAATACACTACAATCAGGGCCATTTTAAGTTACTTGACCCAAATGACCCCTTGGATTTTTTTGCCATGTAAATTCTTGAAGGACACATAATGAACGTTGTACAAAAATGAAAAGAACATAGCCTTGTATGGCCAGTGAAAAACATTTCTGAAAATAAACATGAAATATTTGCGCCCCTGAAATAATTAGCAAAGGGTTATTATAGGAATACCACAGGCAGCAGTGTGTGTCTATGATGCTGTTGCTGCTTGTCATGTTGATCATGAAAGATAACACTACTCAATACAGTATATAGGCTACAGTATAGTATATAACTGAGAATTTATAGTATATAGAGAATGTTATAGATCCAAGACAAAACTGACAGAAGGGCGGGACTGAGAGAACAACTACAAATCTGTTTGCTACTTCAGCACCATGGACAGTGCCATGGATTTATCAATACACAGCACAGTGAGGTTGATGATATTTCAGAGCCAAGGTCCTGTTCATGGTGGATAGCAGCATAATGAAGCAGCCTTTTTAAAAACAAATCTTCGAGTTTAGCATGGGTTTATTTATTTACAGTGGTGAGATCCAGGATCTTTTAGAGATGCACTAAAATCTTATGGTTAAGCAGCATAAAAAGGCAAATATGTCCAAAAAATGCTGAACAATGATCTGAAGTTTATTAGTTTTTCTGTGTTTTTTCCCTCTTACTGCTGTAATTTTGACAAGTCACACTATGTACCTTTAATCACTAGTGCGTCTTTAACTACCACGATGAAGATGTGTTTGGCTGTGTGGCTGACATTGGCTGGATAACAGGACACAGTTACAGTGTGTATGGCCCACTGGCCAACGGGGGAACCACTGTCCTGTTTGAGAGCACTCCTATTTACCCTGACCCAGGTATGGATATCAGTTGTAGCCTTAAATTTTATTATTATTATTATTATTAGCAGTGTTTTTGAAAAAATCCTTATTTCTTGCCATTCAAGCAAGCTTCCTCAAAATCATCAAGATGCCAGGAGATCTGTGATCCATTCCAGATCTGATGATAAACTTGCTATTGCATAGAAAAAGCAAGAAGGACTTAATTAAGGAGTAAAATTAGAATCTCTTGGACTGCTTGTTTATACCATAGCATTTTTTTTTAATAAACACATCAAAATGTCTTCATGTTAACATTTAACCCACAAGGCTGTGTCAAAAAAGTGTTTTAATTTTTAATTGTTTTAATTGTTCATGATGGACAAGGTGCTACGGATTAAACATTTCATGCTAAATATTTGGTTTCTGGTGTTGCATGTGTATTGGCTCACAACTCCTGTCCAGTGTAAAGAGCTCTAAACCGCTCTCTTGCCCTGTGAATAACTGTTTACATTTGAACTTGAACTGGACATACCTTCCATTCTAAAATTAGGGCCGTTTGTATACAGAGGAATGAGGAGCACTGTCATCATATGTCTCACTGCACACCTTGTCTTTGTCAAGGGGGATTTGTCCTCAGCAGCACTGCTGAGGGTTAAAAGCCCTCTGTGATTAATACAGAATAACACAGAATTGTAATCTCAGTTTTCTGATTCTGACTTTAGATTGACAGCATCTTGAATATCATTTCTCACCTCACTCAAGCAGACATGTTGTGCTGTTCTCAGGAAGGTACTGGGAGATGGTTCAGAGGCTTAAGATCAACCAGTTTTATGGGGCGCCTACAGCAATCCGCCTGCTGCTCAAGTACGGAGATCACTGGGTGCACAAATACGACCGCTCCACGCTCAAAACTCTGGGCTCTGGTATGCCAGCTATGATGAGTACCTAAAAATACTATTTTGTGCACATGGGCCCACCATTAAATAGTTTATCAGCGACACAGTATTTTTATGTGGTATGTAGTAGTGGTGCTGTCTTCCTCTCATTGTCACTGAGTGCTGGATACTGGCTGGATGCCTTTGAGGCGGACTTCCCTCCAGCTAACATTCTGAAAATAACCACCTTAATCCACTCAAATTGTTAAATAAGGAATTGTTTGACCATGTGAAGCAGAATTTTCACTGTCCATTTCATATTCCTTTTGTTCAGTGTACAAATAGAAAATAATTACAATCTAACTAAACTGCATCCACACCACGCTGCTGGAATGTACCGGTACCTCCAGCCTAGCATTCTTGGCAACATCCCTGTTCTTGTCATAATTTTGCTGTTAGGTGGTGTGATAAATGATCACCACATAGGGCTGTAATGTGATCATGCTGCCTTCACTATTATAATTGCACTCTGACTATAGCAGCTATGTTTGGAATAGATATTACAAAGCTGATCTATTAGCATGCACTAAATAAATTTGTGCTATTGAATAGGTTATGTAAATCAGCCTGCACGTGTACAACCTGTCCAGGCCAAGCACAGTTCAGGACCACATAATGTAGTGCACAGTCACATGTACAGGTACAGAACATGCTAGAGGTGGGCCACATGTTTCTGAGGTCTTGTGCAGGGTAATCACCAAGCAAATTCCATTCCTTTAAGCACACACACACACACACACACACACACACACACATACGTGTTAAATACTTGTATACCAACATGTCTTTGTCATGCACACTGCTTGTAACAAAGTCCAGGAGAACATGCAAACACACACATGCAAACGTAGGCCAACGTTTCTTCAATAAGCATAACACAGACAACTTTAAGACTTGAAATCATCCTAACCAGCACAACACCAGTGGTTACTTACTCAGTAATACTTTTCCACTTTGTTAAGTTTTGGGTTGACTTGGGTTCAATGGAAAAAATGTCCCAAAAGCAAAATGTGATGACATTATATGACTGAATGCATCCTGGTCTTTCAGTGGGCGAGCCCATCAACACTGAGGCATGGGAGTGGTACCACCGGGTGGTTGGGGACGGACGCTGCCCTGTAGTGGACACCTGGTGGCAAACAGGTAATTCATTCCAGCTGAACACAATAACATAGGCCTTGACCTAAAAAAGATCATCAGTGATGGGACTGGACTGGATTAATTAAATTAAGAGCTAAATTAAGATTAAAGCAAGTCAAATCATAGACGCTACTTTCACTGCTCATGTGTCCTTCACAGTTTGAATATACATCTACTACCTGATAGAAACACCATCTCATCCAGTTAAGCAATAGAACGAGAGGCCATGCATTTTATTAAATAATATTGCAGCTGTGATGTTATTTACTATAACACACAGGCCTGTGGTACTACAACAGTTATGATTTGTCGCATTAATATTGTTTGTATCCCAAATAAAACACTGAAATCAAATTGTCATTACCGATTTGAATTATGCTACACAAGAAGTAGTTCCCCAAACTAAAACTTGTTTAGCAAGCTCCCCATTTCTTCTCCATTTGGTTCAAGTCTTTTCTGTGACCACTAGGCCCACATGCTGATGCGTTTAATTGTAACCTCATGAATGATAATGTTCGCATTTTCTTCCTCAGACTCATAATCTAAACCAAAAGTTATATTTGGAAATGTGGATAATCAGCCAGTAGTTTGACAGCTGTTGGAGTGGAATAATTCAGAATAATTCAGAAGTGATGTGACTCCTGAGATGTTATAGGAAATAACATATGGCTCTTGACCCATCAGATTGCTTGATCAGGAACATCTGTTGTATAATTGTCTATTTGAGGTATAAGCAGCCAGGCAGGGCTCTTGCATCGTGGTGAATGCTCCAGGGGAAACCACACAGACTCTACAAACAGGCTACAAATAAAAACAAAATGTTTGTTCACGAACCTCGCTGTAGTAAAATTGTCTGTGTTTGTGTGAACAGGCAGGACTAGCTCAGCTCAGTTCCATATACACATAACCAGTCCATCCCTGCATTTCAGGGTCTTTGCAGTGTGTTTTCCTCCAACTATACAATGCCATCATCATAAATCAGACTATGTATTTTTTAGATTTATCAAAATGCATGAGGTACATCTGTGATTGTGCCATTGCTGCTACCAGCGATGCCAGAGTCGCTAAACTGGATCAGTTCTTTGATTGTACTCTAAATAAACACAATATTAGAGACACTTTCTCTTGTCATAATTTCCTCTTTTCATGATTACTAATTACCTTCGTCTATCGTCATTCAGTTTAGTCTGCACTATATATGAGATTGCCAATATCCCTATAGCCGGTTTATCAATCCTGCATTTTCTAACTGTCTTGAAAAATGTTTGCATCGTCTTTGTGCTCCCGCTGTTACTTTCTTGAATTCTGACTCTGATGCTGGGAGCCTGAATATTTCAATTGGACCTGCTCTGTCTAGACGCTGATTGGTTGCTGGTTAGAATAATAACAAACATGCCTTCCCTCCACAAAGGACATCTGAGGTCACAAGCTTTTCCTAGAACTCCAACCACGTCCACAGGCACTTAAATGGAAAACCAGTCTTAAAGGGGAGAGCAGTTGAGTCCCTTCCTCCAAGAATAACAGTGTTATATAATACTGTGGAAGTGTGCGTGTGTGTGTGTGTGTGTGTGTGTGTGTTCATCGTGCAACGTGCACACAAATGCACAACCACACACAATGACCGCTCACATGCACACACACAATTACATAAAAGGATGAACATTTTCTATCCCCTCTGGATTCATTTATCAAAGCAGATGTTTTCCTCTCAGTGCCAAATATCTGATCTCAGAGCAACACAGGAAAAGGAGACATGAACTGAATCTGCATGTTGGTGTTTTCATTCTTGATGGAGCAGAAAGTAAAGACTAACAACTCGGATGAGAGCCAAATCACAGAGGAAAAATCTTAAAGGCATTTTCTGCTTTACTTTCAGTTTTTGACTGCATGTCCCTTCTACATCCACATCATCCCTACAGTTTACACTCACACAAGCTAGAGTATGTTTGGAAGCTCTTGCACTGCTGACTGCAGATGTCATGACCATAACTGCCAAAAGAGCCATTTGACAAAACCGAGTGTTGCCGTCTGGAGAGCCGGGGCTCATCAGTCCAGTTTGCTGTCAGATGATGAGCCCGTCTGCCTCAGGCTGTAACTCCCAACTCAAACACAGCCCATGTTTGGTTTGCACAAACCTTACAAGTTATGTTGTCATTTGTTAGCATGTTCTAGACTGTCAGATCGAAAATGTTATTGTTTATTGTATTCTTGTGACATATTTTGTATTCACTTTATGATTTGGTATTGATTGATGAGAAAAATGAATGGGGTTTTCCTGCTTTTTTTTTTTTAAAGTAATTTATTAGGGCTGGGCCGATAGGCTTATAGCTATTATAATACTTAGGTGCTGATTTGATATATATTCAAATTCTACCAATATTGTGATTCAATATTAAGATTTATGGTGATTTTTGTTTACCCAAAGAGCCCATTTTCATTCAGATATATTGAGGTCAGAGGTCATGGGACCTGTTTTTCCCTCGCCAAAAATATAGCCTAACTATGGGGCAATATTTAGTCCCCTTGCCAACAGGCCAGCATGACATGCTTGGTACCAACACATTCCTCGGGTCGTCTAGTTTATTATGATCCCTTAATTTGATTCAGTAATAATAATAATAATAATAATAATAATAATAATAATAATAATAATAAAAAACAATCAATTAAAAAAATCTGAAAAAAAAAAAAGATTTGTGACACTGAAGTGAAACAGTTTTCCCCCACGCCTATAATTTATGACTTTTGGCTCTTTTTACAAAGAGAAATGTTGCTGTTAGCATGGCTATTGGAATTTTTTTTTTTTTTTTTTTTTTTAATCGATCATGTTGTAAGATATCAGTGTGAACCATAACGATCACATACTAAATTAGAAATTAGGATGTTAGTACAAACTGTGGTATAAATTACAGTATAAATTGTACATATACTATAAGTGGCATAATCATACTTCTTGCTTTGGATATGGCAGAACTACCTTGTGGCTGGTTTGCTTTTTTCCCTCAGATAAACTCTGATGCAAAATAACCACTATTCCTCCACAAAAGCAGCTTAGCTGGGGGTATAATGACAGCATGTTTTGAAATCAGCTGATTTTGCTAATAAATTAATTTTGAGGATGAACACGGGATCAGATTGACCCTATGTATTTCACCCTCAGTCCCTCCAAATTAGATTGAGTAATGACCAAATGGAGCAAAACTATGTTAATTACCATACAAATGGCAAATATCTATAATTAATTGACAGTAATTAAACATCAGAGCATGATGAGCTTGAGATTTACAGACACAGATATGACCCGAATACCCTACTTCAGTAAAACGGATTATGTTGTTATGTTATTTTCCCGGAGCGCTATTTCCAATTAGGAGTAAATGGCATTATTCGTAATTGCCATTGGGTTTATCCGAGTGCAAGTAGCCCATTTAGAGAGAAAATGAGATTTTGATCTGCTATTGGCGCACCATGCCTGTGGGATCACACAGACCCAGTGGGGAAAAGAAAAGGCAGGAAGGCAGGAGGTTGAAATTCAAGGATCTTTATTGTCATTCCAACAAAATAATGCTGCTTAGCTCCTAATAGTGAGAATACAGGATTGAGTAATGTCTGGAAGTCAAAAAACTGAACAAACGGTTCAAATAATTTGAGAGCTGTAAGAGTTTAATTCTTACTTTTTAGGTTTTATTAAATCTAACAGGCCGAACAGAAAAATAGATAGACAGATTTTACACACCAATGCCCTCTATTTGGGTACATGAGTGGAGAAAGATGAGGGTCCTGAATCTGGACTGAAAAGTGTTCATGATTGGGAGGACTTGTGTCCAACAGTCTCAGTTGTAGCTGATTTGAATGGGATGCCAGTTGCTGGTGGTATTGTGGGATCATCTGTTGTGTCCTAGTTAGAACAGATCCTCTCTGCTGCTGCCAGCACTGTTGCCACCAACACCACCAGGGCAGCTTAGTGAGATCCGGGCAAACCTAATTGTGTTTAATTTACTTAGCATGGCTGTAATTCGACAATCGACATCTGTAGTGATGTGATGATGAGCTTCTGCTCGGTTCACAAGTTGGTAGCTTCCCAATGGCTTGCAGGTCACCGGCTCTGGCTCTCTTCTGTCGGTGTCCTTTTTCATAACACTTTCTCCCACCACTCCGCTCCACTGCAGTTTCAATGCCCTTATGTCCAAAATAAAGGTGGCATTTTAGTGTGCTAACATACTGACAGTGCTGCTCTTGTTAAAAGGGTGAAGAGTCAGTCGGGTTCAGGTGTGAGCAGCTACAAATCCTCCACCATTATTCAGAGGTGGAAAGTGATTAAGTGCATTTATTCCAGCATTTAAAGGGATAGTTCACCCATTTTGACAGATTTGATATTTCACATCCTAACCCCACCCCCTCCCCCCTCCCCAACTGCTATGTAGGACAGTAGTAGTGCTATCTTCCTCTCATTGTCACTGAGTGCTGGATGCAGTTTAGTTTACTGTTTTTAAAACAGTCTGTCCGCACTATTATGTGCACTGTAGTTTTGGAAAGCGGCACTTGTAAAGTGATGTTAAATCTTCTTTGAGTGGATTATGGTTATTTTTAAGAATGTCAGCTGGGGAGGGGGAGCCCACCTCAGTGGCAGGAAGCCTACAGTTAGCATTTGGACCATCCAGCCAGGTTAATGTATCAAGGACCATACTTTTACTTTTAATACTTAAGTATATGTTACTGCCAATACCTCTACACTTAAACTTACATTTACTTTTCTATTATGGTATTGACACTTTTACTTAAATAAAGGATTTGAGTACTTTTCCCACCAGCCTCTTTCTTTTCCTACCATCTCCTCAACATTTCAGCATTGTTAGACATCTGCATTTACCAGTGGATATTTGTAAGAGCACATTATTGCATTGTATTTGTGTTGCAAATATGATCTGCCCATATATTTGCTCTGTGTTCTCAGAGACAGGTGGCATCTGCATCGCCCCAAGGCCATCAGCCCCCAATGCAGAGATTGTCCCGGGAATGGCTATGAGACCCTTCTTTGGGATCAGGCCGGTGCTCATGGACAGTGAGGTGCTATGCATGTCCCTGGGTTTGTGTGTGTGTGTGTGTGTGTGCACCATCTCACTCGCTGCAAATGCTGGATGACAAACAAGGGAAGGGGGATGGGTATGGAGGGGTCAGATTGGGATTATAATGTAGGCACCAGCTGTGTCACTTTTGATACCCACCCTACTCCCACCCTTCAATCCCACTCTTTGTGTGCCAAAAGCCCTATTAAAAATCTGTCCACCCACCGTGTGGCTACTGCCGTTGCCTTTGCTCTTGAGATGCACAGATTGTGGAGACAGTTGGACTGGTGTCTCTCTAACCTCCCCCACACACATACACACTTTTTTGAGTGGCACAGAGTTTAATCTGGCATTTAGAGCATTGTGAATGTGCCTGTTTCCTGTGACTTTGAGAGGAAGAGTGTGTGATTTTAGTGTCAATGTCCTCTAGTGGCTAAATCTGGAAGGGACAGTTAACAGTCTGTATTCAAAGCAATTATGCCAATCAAACAATCTACTGAAAAAAATGAAAATATCCCTCTTGAATCCTTACATTACTTAATGCACTAATTACATTTTCACTTAATTTCTACCTTATAACTTCACTTTGTTGTCTCACACAATTCCCTCTATTTGCTTTGCGTTTTATTTAGCACTGTTTGCTTTTATTTTGCTCAGGGCAAGGTGCTGACTTCCAACAACACCTCTGGAGCTCTGTGTATAGCTCAGCCTTGGCCTGGTATGGCCCGCACCATCCACAACAACCACCAGAGATTCATTGAAACCTACTGCCAGCCTTATCCTGGTACGTCAGACTCATGGATTACCTCCTTCTGTCCTCCTGGAAGTGTTTCTCACTCTCTCTACAGCCCCAACAAGGACAGAAACCTGAGGTAGGTGGACTGTTAACTATCTTATTTTACATCCAGTCTCTGATTCCCACCATATCACGTCCATAGGTTACTTCTTCACTGGTGATGGCGCTTATCGCTCCAAGGAGGGGTACTACCAGATCATTGGTCGCCTTGATGATGTCATCAATGTGAGCGGTCATAGGATTGGGACTGCGGAGCTTGAGGATGTACTGGTATGTAACGTCAGTGATTAATGGTTTTGATTGATTTTACCATTTGATGTGTTTTTTTCCTAAAATCCAAGGGATTCATTTTGTCAAATGCATTTGCTTGAGATAAAAAAAAAAGTTAAAAAATCTCACATTCCAGATTCTCCTGGGCCTGTTACAGGACCATACAATTGATTTTAAATGTTTTGCCCATTTACTACAATTTACCTGCATTTGCCGAGCACTTGCTCGGGAAAAAGATGTGATGTATATACATTTTGTAGATATTACTGTAAACATGCAAATTCACCGGTGTGGTCCTTTAAAGATTGGTACGGTATGAATTCATCCTTAATTTTATGTATTTCCTGTTACAGCAGTATGTTGGGGTGGGATATAACATGGAGTGGGATCATTTAAAAGTGTAAACCAATATTACAGAAACACAGTTGTCTCTGATGGGATTGATAGAGAGGCAGGATTGCCAAAAAAAAAAAAAAAAAAAAAAAAGTGAACACCTTATTGGCTGAAGTTATAATGTACACCTGCTGGTGCAGCATGAGGCTGGGGGTAGTAGCACCAATTTTCTTAGTACTACTTTTAACATACATTGTTCTTATAACTCCCATTAAATATAATGGGAATTCATTTCAGGGGGGCTTCACAGTCATAAAAGTATGAGTTAAGTACCAATAGCACAGCAATTTGAATAATGAGGCCTACAGTTTACTGGATATGACACTTATCTATTGTAATACTCTTGGCCCACAATGACTATACTGCAGGTATAGTATAAGTATGGAGTACTGTGTTCCTGAGAATGAAAAATACTCATACTCTTGCACCAATCTTGCATTTCAATCATTTTTTATGCTATGCCAACAATGATTTAACCACTGTTTTTCTACAGTGCTACTACCAAGTAATCACAGTTACCGTAACATACTTTAAGAAACCACTGTGCTATTATGGTTAGGACAGTTCCATAAAGTATCATAGTAAAAAGGTGCTGAATCCTCTCAGGAACCTGTGATTGATGCACATTTGAGTCTGGGAGGGTGAAAGATTTTTGGTTTCTACGCACAACCTTGTCAACTGAATCCTCAAAAAGTTCTTTAAAAGATATATTTTTCAACATGCACACAGCCAGAGTCAGCTCTGAACATAACACAAGCCTGATTTCTGCCAAAATGAGAACGGCCACACTGAAGAAAACACTCCCCAGAAGGGAGATGCTTGGTCACTGGTGGGAGCACAAGCTGACAAGTAAATAATTACTATCCTGAAAGGTCCACCCCTCAGTATCAGTTGTGGGCTAACAGAATGATTACTTTGCAGTGGACTAAAATTTTAGCCAGGTCTTTTAAAATGTTAGTCCCTCAGTTAGTCCTTTGTGGCCAACTGAGGGACAGAAATAGTTTGGATTCTACAAGGGATGCGGGCAGGGATTCAAATAAAGTTTTATGTTTGCGTTTAGATTTATCACAAAAAGTAGAAGGTATGCTGTGTCACTGGCATCACAGGAAACATGAATCCACTTCTGTGTGTGATGTAGAGCAGTCTTTGTAGAACATGAGGTAGCCTACATTATATGTTGGACTTAACTGAACTGACAAGCTGTAAACAATTGTAAATGGTGACTAATCACTTCAGTGCAATTACTTGGTGGAGGTTTTGGGTGGAATGAAAACCTGCAGATACTGGAACAACTGACCATTAGAAGTGATTTTGCAGAATAATGTGGCTTCAAACCAGTTTAAACAAATTGTTTAGCATTAGCAATCATGGAATGTGCCATCAAACATGCATTCATGCTATGCAAAAGTCAAAAAATTAAAAATGTGTCACCTTTTAATTTTTCTGAAGAAAAAAAAAGTTTTCAGTGTTTCTGTTTATTAGCCATACCCAGTGTTATTGTGGGAATGATTTTTTTGTTCTCATTGCCTACAATAGTATTGTTCAATACATTTTCACCCAAAAAAAATTTTAAAGTAAGATATTAGGACCTGTTTTAGACAACAATGATGGTGTATAATCATCACTGCACATTACTGTATATTGATGTGAAGAAGTGAGTCATTCACCAAACTCACTTCAGAAGACTTGGATCTGATGGTGTTGTGTGATGGTAACTGAAATTCCTTGATTTCAATTTCAAACATCTTAGTTTCATATGAAAGCTATTTTGAAATGTGTCAAACTAAATAGTCCCGTTTCCTCCTGACATGTTTTTGCCTACAGCCAATGTACATAAAATGTACAGTTGATCCTAATTCTGCTCTGTTATAGAACCAAAGCCCCATGGTGGCTGAGTCTGCTGTCATTGGCTACTCACATGAGGTCAAAGGACAAGGTAAACAGGAAACCTTTAATGTAGCCACACAGTCAAGACAGTGCTCCCCACATTTCTGAAAAAAAAAAGCCACTGGAGTTGTAGCAAGTAGAAGATGAAGATTCTTCTGCAGACGTAGACTGTGTGCTACTGATGTTTTGTGAAATGTCAGCACTGCTAACAGAAGGGACCGTATTCAAATTACATTACGTTGTGTCACTCAGATGTTTTTTCTTGTGACTGTTCTGTCTCTGCTCTGCCAGCTGTGTATGCCTTTGTGGTGCTAAAGAAGGAAGTGGATGTCCAAGAGGCTGACCTGGTGCGGCAGCTGAAGGACATGGTGTCCAAAAACATCGCCAAGTACGCCTGTCCAGACTTCATTCAGGTACTGACGTCACTTTACAACACAGCAACCACTCAAAGGACCTTCCCCTTACTTAACTGAGAAGATTGAATTTTTTTGACCACATTAAAGTGTGCAAAAGCATTCAGTTAGACTAGGGCAGGACGATGTATTGATATATCATCAACTTACTGCGATGTTAAACTAGATATCATGTGGGATTTTGCATGTTGCAATATGGCATACATATAGTCTTTTCCTGGTTTTAAAGGATGCATTACAGGAAAGGGGTGCAATTTACTGAACTAAGACTGCTGTTGCTCTGTTATTTACCTCTAGCTGATTGGTCATCATATCCACATTGTTATTATGTAACGTGGATATCAAAATGACTGATTATCAAAAATGGCATGTGTGTAAACATCTTGTAAAAGCACCAGTTGTCATGCCTAAAATATTGTCACAATATTGACACCGAGGTATGCAGTCAAACATATTGTGATATTTATATTAGAAAAGGTTGACTTTTGAGGCATTTGAGACATGCAGCACCTTTCTTGATTATCCCAACAACTTTTAACATCATATGCCATCCTTGTAATATTTTCTGAAATGCATAATCAAGCGAATATGCATATGGCTGATTGTCTTTTATGGCATCATTGATCAAAATGCTTGCCATCAGATTACAGAATTAGACTGTTAAATTAAAATCGTATTCATCAGGCTGTGGCTTTTCATCTATATGGCAACACTGGCATCATCTTCTACTGAGATACCATGGCTAAAATATGTGGTGTCAAGTTTCAAATAATGGTGACTATCTTAACTTTTTTGTGTTACAAATCTGCAATCTCACAGTGTGTCCAGCGTCTACCAAAGACACGCTCAGGCAAGATAATGCGTCGGGTGCTGCGGAAGGTGGTGGAGCGCGACTTGGACGGGCTCGGTGACCTCAGCACACTGGACAACCCCGCAGCTGTTCAGGAGGTCATCCAAGGTCACCGTGACCTCTGTGGTGAAGAGCAACAACGATGATGAAGCTTTGGAAACTGAGCAGTTTCACAGATGGCAAGCAGGAAGCGGTCTAGATTTTTGTCTTATCAAATGTACTGCAGGACATTCATCAACTTTTTTATTTTACAAGTTAAATTTTGTGGACTCAGACAAAAAGTAAATAATTTATCCCTGTTTCAGTCACTTTCAGTCACAAGGAATGTGATGTTTTATTGAGTCATTCAGTAAAAAAAAAAAAAAAAAAAATCCACATCACTGTGAACATAACACAAACATTTAATCTCATAAAGTTGCATAATAAAAACTGTACTAAAACATGTCCATCTTCTTTCCTTGGTAATTTTTTTTATTATAAATTCATACTGGAGAAATCTAAAAAGGTACAGTACATTTTGGCTGACTCTGAGGTGACATTCCCTCTAAGATGACCAGGGTTCAGCTTCCTGACTCACAAAACTAATCCACATTGAGCAGTTTAGCCACCACAGTTTCCAACCATTTTCTTAACTCATTATTTAACCAGGCAATTTGGCAAAAAAAAAACATTTGACTTCACCATGGCCTGTGGATGGAGCTGCACATGGAGGACGGTTAACATTCATATACACAAACTGGCTGTGAAGTGTTGGCCACAAAGTGCCTCCACTGGAGTCATTGCAGTTAGAGTGCTTTGCTCAAAGGCACTAACATGAATGTTAGTAGGGAGTAGGAGACCGTTTTGTGTTTCACCTCTCCCACACAGTTCTGCAGCATGTCCGGAGATTCAAAGCGGTGGCCCTCCAGTCACATGGCTGGGTCTCGAAGAATTAGACTACCTCCGCTCCCTTTTAGCTTGGTGACTTCCCACCGGCCGTCTCCACACAGTTTCAGCTGGATATCGTGGTACTGTTAGAAACAGACACAGACAAAGCTTATATCACTGACAGAGGCAACATCATACACTGGCTCATATTCTAAGATAATAAAAAAAAAAAATGAATTCATATCTCAGGAAATATACAATACTATAACAATAATAGATATAATGTCAGGATGTCTACAGGTCAGTGAGTTAAAATGAATGATTTTTAAATTTTGGCACAATTTAAGACTTCTTTTTGTAAAAATCATCTTTTTAAATTTGATAAAATGTTTATGTGGAAATTAAGATTTCATAAATCCAAATCGAAGACTATTTAGTGACCTTTAGGGGCTTATATTAATAGAATTGTATTTAAGGATTTTTAAGGACCAGCAGACACCTTGAATATACAGAACCCAAGCCAAAACAGCTATTTTCTATGGTCTTGATGCTTGAGTTATTGAGGCAAACTGAAGTCATCAATTTAATGCCATGCTGGTTTTGGGAGACCCTGCCTGGGGTGCGCAGCATGCAGGGGTGTTCAGCTACCTTCTCCAGGGTGCTACGGTGTCCCAGACTGACCAAGGTCATGCCCAGCTGTTTACAGGCTCGGTACAGCTGGGCCTCCGCCTCCTCTGTCAGGGCACTGGTGGCCTCATCCAGCACTGAAGGAAACATGCCATCAGTTGCTTCATAGTTCAATTTACAGAAAATGGGCAGTCCAGGTTGTTCTGAAAGAGCTGCTGGTTTCATCAAACACAAATGAGTTCATGTGCTGAACAGACCTGCATATTTGGGCTGCAGGTAGAAGAGGCGTGCGAAGCTGAGGCGCTGCATCTCGCCTGGAGACAGAACATCATACCTGAAGAGAAAAATACAAATTCAGATTCTATGTAGTTCCATGGTGCATTTACAGTGATGATGAAAAAACTCGGAATTAATGTTACACTTATATGTATAAATATACAACCTTTTTTTTCTTTTCATTAATTTAAAAAGAGGTTCTACGAAAATGTTTATTTTCTAGTGATGGTAAGAATACAAAAGTTGACTGTTACACTGTGATATTTGTTGTCCATGTTGCTTCTTGTGTTTCCTCTTACCAGTTCCAGTCAACTTTTTCATCCAACCCGCCTGTTCGCTTCAGCAGACTGGACTGGAGCGGTGAACAGAGATCAAGTTTGACTTAGGGTTGAGTTGCAGTATACAAGGTGGACATGTACTGAAGTAAAAAAAAAAAAAATGCATGAAGGGCTTTTTAAACTCACCACGCCGGCTAGTTCCAGAAACTGTAGAATTCTGTCATCATCCACTGGCCCTAAAATGAAATCCTAGATTATACATAGAACTCACTCTGGGACTGAGAAAATGAATGCTACAAGGCAGCATTAGCACAAATTTACAAGCAAAAAAAAAAAAAAAAAAATCACATGCAGATGTATCACCTGTTGCAGTTTTTCAGAAATGTTGCCCTGCTTCTTTGAGCATTGATCTGTCATTGGTCAGTTCACATGACCATATAATCCTTATTAATGTTCAAGCCAGTGATAAGACAGAGGGATTTCTTTGGGATACTGCAGTTGGTGACAGCATCAAACAAGTTACTGTGTTATTACTGCTTTGCTCACATATGAATATGATGTTTGGTAACAATTAAACAGATTAAGTAGTTTTTTTGGTTCATGAATAAATATCTATAATACTTTTCAGAGAGGAGATCAAGCTTGAAGGGTTGATGCTGCGTTTTAAAACCCACACATATAAAGCTGGTTTAAAATGCTGATTCTGAAATTTTTTATTTTATTTTTTATTGTACTCATTTATTACTGCATTATATTTATATCTGTCATTTGTCCTGTAAACTTGTCTTGTTTATTGGCCTTCTTGTCTATTTTCTCATGATTCTCATTATTTTACTCTAGTTTACATTATGTAAAGTACATTGCAACTATATTTTTGGAAAGTGTTACCTAAATAAAGTTATTATTATTAGTAGTAGTATTGTTATTAATATTATTAATTGTGTGGTCACAGTCAATTACTGCAGCAAACATCATACCTGATGCAGGGTAAATATCTTTCAAGGGGTAGATGACCTGTGGCAGAGAAAATCCTTATTTGATTAGACTGCAGCAGCTAACACTATAGCTTACAAAGAAAACACTATACCACTATACTTATTAGTTGAGAGTTAACAATAAGTCGGTAATGGAAACATGCTGGGTCACTGAAGTAGTGCAACTTTTAAAGGGGAAGGATATTTTGGAAGAGAAAGCGACCTGTTCCCTGAGTGTCCCGTCAGTCATGTAAGGCTTCTGGGGCAGGAAGAGCGTCCCTCTGGGCCCAAAGCATGTGGTCATGTGGACAAAACCTGAGGGAAACAAAAAAAAATAAAATACAGTGGTTGTACACATTCCTTTGACATACATGTACCATGGGTAGATTTTATTTTCAAATTTTTGCAATGCTAAAAAGTAAAACTAGAAACAGAGTCTGCAGGTATAAGAGACTTAAATTAAGACCTTTGAGCTTTGTGCCCTTTTCCAGCACAGCCTTCAACAAACTGCTACAATAATAACATTAACTACTTTCAGTTTAACTGTCTTTGTGTATCTCCAGTGCCAATATATCTATATGTCTATATGTATGTGCGCTTTGATGACTCTTAATATGTTCCATATTGTTTTCAGTATTACTGTTCTTAAACAATTCAATGTGCAGAGTGTGAAAACTAATTTCCTCTTAAGTATCTATCTGTCTAGACAAAAAAGAAAAACCCTACAAATGGATGAGTGATGGCATTTGTGAAATTTTAAAATACGTCTGCGATGTGAATAAAATTATATACTGTCCTGCAAAACACATACAATAAACCACAAAGTCCCCATGTTCCTTCCCTGCTCTCTCACCACTCTCTGCCTCCCAGAGACGGTTAAGGACCCTCAGCAGTGACGTCTTGCCGGTGCCTGTGTTGCCCACCACGAGCAGGTGAGTACCCTGGCTGATCTTGAGACTCAGGTCGTCTACAAGAAGCTGGTCTGAGTATGGAGACTTGTAGGACACATGGTCCAGGATGAAGGCAGTGTCTGCTGGGCCTCCGTGGATGTCAAAGTCACTGTATGGAGGACGCAAAACAACAGGAGAAAAAGGCTGGAGACAGAAGGGCTTAAAGGTTCTAAGAACATTGACATGGAATGAATTGGATTTACTCCATATAATACAATTAACATTCATTATAATATTAAATTAGTTTTTGCTGTTGCAGCTAGCCTATATGTTATACAGGCATTTAGTATTGAGTTTTTTTATTTGCTGAAAGTTTTTTTTTTTTTTTTTTTTTATGAAAATGTACAGTAGTTGCAGCAGGAGTGAATGTGAAGCAGCATTCAGACAAACACAGTTCAACCTGTCAAAGTTGTAGCTTTCCCCTGACGCCGGGTCATAGTCACACTGCGTCCGCAAGATGTCATCCATCACCTCCCTCAGCTCCCCGATCCTGACCACAGCACACACACACATTCATTAAATGGAGAGGTGGTTGACATACACTAATGCTGTTGTGGTCATCTGTCCTCAAGGAGTTGATGTGACAGACTCACACACACTGATGAGTATGCTGCGTGTATACCTGTGGGTGTATCCGGCCACATCTGACAGAGTGGTGGACAGGTCTATCAGCTGCGTGAAGCCATTTATCAAGTAGATGCAGACAAAGGCGTTCTGAATATGAAAAGGAGAGGCAGAGAAAGAGAACCGCAAAGATAAAAAAAACAGAGATGGGACACAAAGATTGAGTGTTTGAACACAGAGAGGGAGGGAGAGAAAAGACAGCAGCAAAAAGGTTATTACCACAATAACCAACAGTTTTTGTGATGCTGATACTTTAACCTTTTCAAACCAAGGAGCCCATGGGCAGGCTTTTATTTCAAAAGGTTTTATTTAACCCTCAGGACAAAATTCACTTTATTTCTTAGGTAATTATTGATTTGTTTGTTTATTTAAGGGTTTTTTTTTTGTTTGTTTGTTTGTTTTGCAATATTTTATGAATTTTTCAGTAATTTTGTGGCAATTCTCTTGCTCTTTTTTCCCACAAATTTTTGGAGGTAATTTAAGGTAATTTTATGTCATTTTTCTTGAAATTGTAATTTTATTTTAATTTAATTTCTAATTTTTATTTAAATACATAATTCTGATCATTTAAAATATATTTTTCCATAACATTTTTGCTAATTTAGTGATATTTTTCATGTAAGTTTTTCCTATTTTTTGCAGATTTTATGGTAATTTTCTTGCAATTTTTTTACTCTTAGCTGAGGTAATTTGATGGAATTTGTTTACTTGTAATTTAACTTTAAATAAATCATGTTTTTGAAAGAAACCCAGCTAATTTGCTCAGGTTTCACAGGTTTCTTAAATATGACATATGAAGTGATGGTAATATTTGCTCACAGTCATGAAGGAGTGAGATCTCAAACCTGGACAGTTCATGTAGGTAAGAGCTAAGAGAAAAGCTTTGCTGCCCTCTGCTGGTCAAAAACATGTATGTTTATGAATCTCCTTGGCTAACAAACTGCCCTCTGATGATGTATTGTCTGCTTTTTACGTATTGCTCAACAACAATTGAAACATGGGACAAAATATAAAACAATCTCATGAAACTGGGTGAATGCTTACTTTACTGATGAGTGCACTCAGCTCGCCGGGGCTGAGACCGTCGTAGACACCAGTGAAAATCGGGATTGCAATTATGATGTAGCTGAGGAAACCTCCCACGTAGTCGAAGGTGTTTACCCCAACTGAGGGAAGACATGCCAGTGGGTATATATAGCAGTTTAACCAGTGAGTCTAATGACAGATGTGTGTCAGGGTGTGGAAGAAGGGTGGTCTTACTATACAGCCAGAGCTCCTTGTTGATGAGACTCTTTTGAGTGAGCAACAGAGTCTGTAGTCTTCGGTCAGTCCTCATGTGCTCCACTTTGCCAGCTCTATAAACACATAAACAGGCACAAACCATGTACACATGCAAACATGCGGCTGCATGAGGGCACTATAGCCCGACACCCAACATCCTTTATTTGTATGCAGCTACCACAAAGCAGTCATAAATGATCACACCTGATTCAAACTGTATCTGCAAACAATTAAAGTCACAGGTAAACCTAAAACAACATTTGACCCATCAAACATCTTGACCCTAAGAATGTAGTTTTTAACTACATTAAAAGCATGGAATCCATGGAGTCACAATATTCACCCGGCCCAGGAATTCCTGGTATTGTATTTTTGGGCAAACAGGCATCTTGTACTTTCTGGCAGAACAAGTCCCCATTCACCACTCAGCCTTTCAGCAGGGCGGTGGCCACAGATGATTTGACTTGACTTTGTGTAGCACAAGGATTTACACTTGTTTGTGTGTTTACGATTTGCAAAGTACAATAAAAATCTTACAATTTCATTTTTCTTACCACTTTTTTAAGTCATGAATATTAAACTTGTTGTGGGGTTACAAAGCCATAGCGTTACCATGCACTTTAAGAGTTTGAGTTGACCTACTTGGAGCACATGATGGGTAAAGGTTAAATTTACATCACTTTAGATATTGGCAGGTAACTGTCAGTCAGGTTTTATCTGTCTGTGTCAAATATTTCTAGTATTGTTTATGCTCTCCTGTGTGCTAAACCCTGCCAAACTGGTTCCTAAGCAAGATAAAAACAAACAGATCTGTGAATATATGGGGCCTCACCTGTAAAAGGCTGCAGACTCTGCATTGACTCGGATCTGCATGTGCTTGAATCTGGAGATGCACAAACCTCACATTATTTGGTGAAAATGTGAAAATGACAGAAAAAAAAATGATGGAGATGAGTGTACCTTTCATTTCCATTACACTACACAATGCAATAAAAGGCTGATTCACATTTTCTTCCAGCAGAACATTCTCTGTTCCACCAAATACTGTCACCTTGTCAACTTGTGATAATAAAAGCTAAATTTCCCAAGAGGAAAAGATTTCATTTAGCTGACACATATCCTGTCACATTCTCTCAGAGGGCTTTGGGCCAAAGTCTACAACAGTAACTTCCTCTTAAACTGACTGTGTAAACAACGTGACAGTAAACTTCAGAAGGACATGCACCCAGTAAATCTGGTGAAGGGAAATTAGTCTCTGAAAGATTTAAAGCTCACACAAAATGTGCTTTGTGTTTTGACACGTTTTTGAATGAGTGCAATAAATTTGCATTAATAAACGCTTATGTCTGAATGTGTATGAAGATTTGAGCGGTTCAAATACTAACGTTTACACGAACAGGAAAAGATTTGTAGTTGCATTTAACATTCTGTGAACAAGTTTTGACAAAATGTGCACACACCATTTTATGTTTTAGTGCAAAAAAGAGATTCAAACAAAGAGTTTAATGTTTGAGTGCAGTCTTGTGTGTGGCTGCAGCAAGCAGGCATGCAAACTCAGTTACGCGTTAGCATTGAATTTGAATAGCATTGTAGACAGATAGATTAGTGTCTTATTTGACTATCCACCCAAGGTTCAGAAAGAATTATGCGCAACTTCCTTGTGTGTGGAAATTTACCTCCATACAAAATTCAACCACAGTGACAATGACTCTTTTTCAACCTTCTTCTGTCTAGTTAAGTTTCCTCATCAGTTCAGGAAGAAAAAAAATGTGTTAACATCAACCCTGAGCACTATTCTCCAGTCTACTGTTTGCTACTTTATTTATACTTTGTATTTATATATATTGTTATCGTTATTGGCATTATCAGAGACAGACTTCTTTTATTGTCATCACACACACACTATAACTATGATTGTCATGTATATAATTTATATAGTATTATATAAGCTCATTATATTGAACATTATACCTTCTACACTCACTCCTTGACATACACTTACAAACATCATTATTTATTTTGTTATGAAATAGTTTTCTTCTTTATGCACATTTACAGACATTGTTCTCAGGGTCTGTCTACTGGCTGTGCTTGACATGTGTCATGTGACTATTGTTAATGTATTTGTGTGTGTTTTTTATGACGGGTATGCTGCAAATGAATTGCCATTCATGGGATCAATAATGTCATCTGAATCTGAATCTACATTTATTATTAACCTGACGCACACACACACACACATATAACTGTAAAATGCTGCAAACACCCTACTATGTCCTCCATGTTATGTGTCTATAGTGTTGTTCTACATTGCTCCTGCCTTATGATTTATTTGACTCTGGTTTATCTTGTTTTGTTTTGTTATGTTTTGTTTTATCTTGTTTTCTTTTGTCCAGTGCTTGTCTTCTTTTTTTCAGTTTTTCTATATCCACACTGTAATAATTATGCATTTCCTGGATCTACAACACTGTAAATATTTTTGACTTGTGGTGTAAATTAAAAATAAAAAGTGCTAACTGGCTATTTAAGTCAATGCTGCTTTGCTAGTTTATGTGCAAAAATTCTTCCATTAACGACACCATGCATTTGTCACCTGTTAGTCTACATAAACTGAACTCACCTGAAGTCACCCTCCAGTTTCTCTTGCTCAAACAGAGTTGTCACAATGGGCCCCATAAGCATTTTGTTGGCCACAGTCCCAATCACAAAGTAACAGAAGATACTCACAGGTCCAATCCAGCCAGTGCTGCAAGGAGGTGAAGGAGATGCACAAGACAAGAGGGAAAAAAACAAAAGGGTCTTATATCCATCACGATCTTTGCATCCGTTTTGCTTCTCACCATAAAGTGCATGAGAGCAGCCATTCAACCACAAGTGTTGCATGCTGCCATCATCTTACCACTGCTGAAGTCTTAACATCGAGGACCACATCAGAAATAAATTTTTAACTTGCATCATCACTGGCCACCCTTTGCATATTACAAGGCCAACTTTTAAAAAATTGTCGAAATAAACCAAAGCGTGTTCAGAAATTCTGATATGGTGGTGATGATTGAAACTGCCGTGCATGCTGCTTTGCTACAAACTCACCTGTGAAAGCAGTGGTAGGTGTAGTAAGCCAGGGTGAATGGTGACACAATCAGACGACTCGCCATGGTGCTCATCTGCTTGCACAGCCTCTCTACATCCTGACTGATCCGCTGGTCCCTGCACAGCAAACAGAAACAAAGAAAAGCTCATCGCCACAACTGACTGTTTTATTATATTCTGACGGCTGCATGGTCTAATATCACTGTATAACATAAAATACTTCAGTTTGATACATTTTATGATGCTTGATAATAAATAACCAATATGCACAATTTTGTTTTTCTATACCTGGAAATGTTAGAGACTGGAAATTTGATTTGTGTTTCATTTTTTTTTTATACAAGAACTACACTGGAGAAAAAGGAAAGCGCTCCATTCTTACGGGTTATCGATGTCCTCTCTGAGTACATTGAGTGTGTAATAAACCCTTCCTTGGAAGTAGGCAGCATGCAGGCTCTCGGTTAGCGTCTTCCTCCAGCTGACGTACATCTGACCGCATATGTACTGGTCCACACTTTTCATCTGGGAGAGAGGGATCGACACAGAGGGCAGGAGGAAGAGAGAAATAAAGTGTGTTAGAAAGAAAAGGTGATGGGGAGTTGTTAAACTGTAGCTGTATAATGAAATCTAAGAGAGTGAGCAAGCAAAGATTTCTCTCTATAACCCATGGCATAATCATCACCCAATGGATTACAATCAATTGAACTGAAAGACCATGTGGTCTCATATATTGTATATAAAAACTTCTCTTTTCTTAGGACAGAAGTCTCGTACAGCTTCACATTGCTGAAATGAAAAATATAAACACATCAATTTCAAGTGTGTCCTATAAAAACAGGCCATATAATCAACAGGGCAGAGCGCCCTGACCTCATTAAAGAGCCACTGTATTTTATAACATCAATTTAAAAAATACAAATATGATGTCATGTCATAAAATATACAAAAGAGGGTAATGATGGCAGCACATAATCATTGCTGAAGTCAGGGCTTACATCTGTTTTGAAGAATGGAGGATTGGGCCCAAACATGACAAATGTAGCATTGTATTTAAAGGGATAGTTCACTAATTTTTGTGATATTATACCTAACTGGTATGTAGGAGAGTAGTGGTGCTATCTTCCTCTCATTGTTACTGAGTGCTGGATACTGGCTGGATGCTCCAAATGCTAACTGTTGCCATTGAGGTGGACCAACTCAGTAGCAATGAGAGGAAGATAGCGCCACTATTGTCCTACATGACAAGTAATGATTGAAATAATATGATTTTTTTTTCAAAATGGGTGAACCATTCTTTTTAAGTTTCAGAAACTTACTGTGGAGTTCAGCAATATGAGCACCATAGCAAGGCCCACCAGATTCTTGAAGCCTGGGTAGTCTTTGTCAGCCAGCACCATGTAGAATTGGCTGGGGAGGACACCCACCTGGTAAATGATCAGCTGCTCTGATGGGAGGAAAAAGAAAAGATGTGTTGGTGCTTTGTTAAGAGACAATTCATGAGGTGACACATCAAACAGTCTGAGGTAAAGGTCAGCAGGGAAAAGCACGGCATGCAAATCTACAGTATGAAGGGTCGTTTTATATTACTGTACAGTGAAGGATCAAATATGCAGTCATCTAGCCAGGAATGTGCCCCATGATAAAGCTTTATCGGTTTCACCCAAGTAGGACTCAGTATGAAACAGATGGAAGATGAAATAGGAGTTCATCTGTTGGCTACGCAACATCAACTTTTGCACAAATATATATACATAATTGCAGATCTTGTCATTCTAGCAGTTACCTGTAAGAGTGACGACAAGCAGTGTCCCGAACATGAGCACATTCTGATTGATCCATGATGGAAACAGCACCCTCTGGATACTGCAGAACCTCTGCACAAACTTCCAGTCTAATTTTGGTCTGAGTTAGAAACAGGGAGGGGAGATGGTGTGAATGTCTTACAGAGCTGCAGATCTCAAACCTGCATCTTCTACTCTGATGCACTTCCTTTCTCCAGCCAAGAAGCACCTCAGTGTGATCCTGCTATGTTGAAATACACGATCACTGCATTAATGACATTCTGGCACGTCATTACTCTACTCTGCTGCATATTGCACTATTATGTTACCAACTCACTCTGAGGTGGAAAAACTAGTTTAAACTGCCTCAGACGGTTAACATAGCAAATTTTCTGACGTTAGTGCACGTGAGTCAGTACCGTACCTACTACCTAGCAACCAGTTTCCATGCACGTTTAGCAGAAGTTTGGTTAAAGTTAACCTGGTCGGTCTTACCTTTTCTTCTCTCTCCTATTTGCGTTTTCCGAACGTGGCATCTGCACAGGCACCAGGTGACAAATTCCTCAAGTTCAAACTTCACATGGGGTTTGAGAACTAATGTCAGGTCAGCTCGAGTAAAAAGTGGGTCTTCAGCCAAATAAATGGGGTGACAGTCACAGCAGCGGCCGGTTAACGTTGTTTGAGCTTGTGGAGGTTTGCAGGGAATGGCGAATAACCGAGTACACCTTTGACTAAAAACGTTAAATTAATCCTCAACGACGTAACTGGCTAGTTAACTATCACTACATCTTCCCAACACACTACTCAAACAGCTCACACAGCTCACGTACTGCAGGCGGTTGGTTCAGTAAATACACCCGGATTTCCGGTTTTAAATGATCTGGTTTTTCAAAGTAAAGCACTCATTCCCCAGCATGGATCAACTGTTCTCAAAGTGGGGTGCGGAGACTCCCAAAGGTCCTCAAAGGTCCTCCAGGGGGTCCGCATTAAAATGAGGAATAGGAAAGTGAGAAACAGAAACCTGGTGTCGATCCAGCAAATTATCCAAAATGTAAATTCTGGATAATCTTTGCTGATTTTTTGTGCATTTGGGTATTTTTTCATCTTGTTTTTCTCTAATGTTCAGGTAATTTATTCATCATTTATTTCCTGCATTTTTGAAAGAAATCAAATGCATGTGCTTTGAAAAGTGATTTAATTTAATTCACCAGAAATTGTTAAGATACAAGAAAATTCTTGTATGAGAGATTATTTTAACATGAGGCTTTAATCTATCCCACCACTTTGAATCTATTTTGTCAGAGTTCAGGAATGACATCAGAACAATGAAATACATAACACAAACCAAAATATATTTTCATGTCAAGGTTCATGAGCAAAATCTCTTCAAACAGGGCTAAATGAAAGTCAAACTGTGGGTCCAGAGCATGAAGGAATTTGGAAACCCCAAGATGATTGCATTGAACATTATCTTCAGGGACATGTGAAGGAATAACTTGAAATTCGACTTGAAAAGTATATTGTATCTTATGAGGGACTAAAGGACCAGTTTTTTGACCATGTCATAATTAGATTGCCCAGTGGGATCCACAACTCGGCCTTCCTGAATCAAGCATTTTAAACCAAGATCAGTGCACAGGAGGGCAATCAAAATTAAAGACTTCTGATACCTCATATAACCATGTAAGGAATGGAGATGTTTTTATTCTTGCTTTCTAATAAAGGCTATTTTGTAGGCAATGAGATCTGATCAGTTCTTTTCTTTCTTTCCTTTAGTTTTGCTAAATAATGTCATGTAATGTTTTACTATTAATTAAAGCAGAGTAGATTGTTGAGTGTTGGGTTGTATACTGGTAGTTACCTGGATGTGATATGGGTCCACATGGTGGTGAAATATCCTTATTTGTTGCTCTGTGCTCCCTGGGCTGTTTTATAGCTCTCCATTCACTTCTATAGTGCTTTAAAACAGCTCCCAAAAACACTTCTAGCACATGAATGAATACGAGGTAGATTGTGCCAATATAAAAAATGGCAAGGCCAATATTTTTCTCGTGTGAGTATAATTGTTTGTAATCACATTTCTTTTTGGCACAAGGCTACTATGGGGAAATTTCCAAATCAAATAGGCACATAACAAGAAAAGCAGGTTAATTTTTGCAGAAAATGGATACTGGGACTTCTTGTCCTTTACCTTGGAAAAATCTACAACCTTGATTGTATTTGTGTACGTGCTAAAAGCATTATTCTTGGAGATGGTTTGTTTTGCTGTGAAAGTGAACATTTTTGTGGTTTAACACCCCAGGGGACTGCAGAGCAGATAATGGGGATTTCACCACCAATATGTTTATTGTCCAAACTTTATTTGGGATGTGGTATAAAAAGGAAAAAAAAAGACATACAAGATAAAACCACAACAATTTATTATAGAATTTTATAAGCCAGTTCATACGTAAACCTATCTTGCAAGTGTTTTCTGAGCCCTGATGAGTAGAAGGAGCAGCTCTTGCTAGGGCTGGTTAAATCTTTATGCAGGTGTTCTCTGACTCATCCAAGTAACACATAAAACTGTACAGTTGTCTTAGAAGTGCCTCACATGTAGGGACATCAGAGAACACATACTAAACTTATGAAGCAACATGGCCTGAGCATATAGTTTCCAACACTATCAATAAATGATCATTCAAATCATCCGAGGGAAAGAGGAATTGTATGTCCTTGCATGTCATGAGAGGAATGTTGCACAAGTGAAACACGGGTTAAAACTAATCTCCTATCCTCTATACCTCTGACTATCATTGCCATGGACTTTGCCAGAACATCCAGTTCCAGCTGGTTTCTCTCTCTCCCTCCGTGTGTTTCTGTGTTGTGGTTATCTGCCTATGTTCTGTTTATCTCTGTGCAGCTCCCATTGTCCCTGCCTGCCTGCTACCCCACCTGTTACCTGCTCTCAGCTCCTCCTGCCAGTTCTCCTATTCCACTCTCTAGTCTGCCTCCCGATCACCTCATTATCACTTCACTGGTCTGTGATTCTCCATTTGAGTCCTTCCTGACCCGTAACAATCATGACATTATTCTTTTTTTGGCATTAAATATAATGTCATAATCTTTGCCATACTATAAGCACACTTTCAGTATTTGCTGCAGCCAAGCACTGTAAGGAATAAAAAAAAAATTAACAGGTCATCAGCATACATGATTGATAACATAGTTTCCAACGAGACAGCCTGGCACCATTCAAATGTTTCGATAAGTCATCCATATACACTGAATAAAACACTGGGCAAAATTCCACCTTGGCAAATACCATTATTTACAAGAAACAGGGCAGATATACCATTGCCCCATTAACCCCACATTGTCTGATGGGCATACTACTTTGCAATTACTTTCTAGCAAATCAACTGCAGAGATAATTTTTCATGATTGATTCTGCCAAAGGGCTTGGTTACATCAATAAAACACATGAATACAGCGGAATTTTATCTTCCATATTCAGCAACTGCTTCTTTGAAAGCATAAATACACATATCAGCGCCATGTTTTCTTTTAAAGCCAAACTGATTAGAATGGCAAGAACAGATTTTTCCAACGTTGTCAGCAGGATTCCTTACAGCACAGAGAGAAAACTGGCAAGGGCAATATGCCTATAATTATGCATACTATTTAGTTAACCTGCCTTGTCGTTAATGACAGGCACTAACAATCCAGAGGTGATAGAATCTGGAAGGACACCATGAACTATGAAACCAGTAAAACACATGGCAGGCACAGGGCAAAGCCTATGACTGGCATTCTTTGGGTGTTCTGCAGTGATATGGTCTATACCACAAGCCTCGTTATCATCTAGCACCATAATGGCATCAAAAACATCTGACTACCATGTTTTCAGAAAGATACATATTTTCCAACTACAAATGCTTTACCTTTAAAACAGTTGATTACAAAAATATTCACACCATACCTCAGGTATTTTGCATGGGTCACTGCATCCTAAATGTTGGATAGTAAGGACATTTTACAGTCATTCATAACACTAACCTCTTTCCAGAAGCCATAATGGTTATTATTCTGCAGCATCCTACATCCTACATAGTTCAGTGCCATGATGTGAACCTTTATAGTCCATAATTATGAGCAGTTTGGACCATTAATACAGACACAACTGAATATCTACAAATATTTTTTAGTTATGTATCTGAAAGGTCCACTTACAACATGTTTTCATCAAATTGGACCTCTGAGAAAAGCAAATGTAACATGACTGTTACTAATGCCATTAAGATGCCTGCTGTGACACTCTGTTAAAAAATTATCTGTTCTCAAACGGAATTTCAGTCACAATGTTTCTACATTATATACACGCAAGATTAAGTACAAATGATTTTTAAAAATGTTTTTGGTAGTGAGACAATATAAATATTTTGCCAAATTATCTCCTTCTGTCATTGGAATTTTAGACTCTAAAAATAACAATTTTGCAGCACAATAAAATGTACAAAATTATGCATATGTAAATAGTGATTATTACCCTGCCAACTTTAACCCATTGCTAAACAAAATGTTTCCCTGTTTCCAGGCTGTCCAAGAAGTCCATTTAAGCACGGAAACAAATAGGTTAAGTGAGTTCACGCTTCACTGATGAATGACTCATTGTTCAGTTTATTCTTAAATTATGGATTTTTTAATCACATATTCTGATATTTTGATCAAAAATGTACATATATATTTAATTCATTACTGAATACAAGCATTATGACAGTACATTGGCAGAGTAATTAGAGTAATTGCAAAGTTTCACTTCATGCTGGCTGAAGAAACATTACTGTGTGGATTATTAATGAGTTCCTGTCATACAGAAACAAAGCTTATTTTTCTCGTCAAAATGAGCAGCGTGTATCCAAGTGCTGTGTTTGCCTTCACTGTGTAAAGGCAAAATTTCAGTAGTACATAATTTGCGGACAACACTTAGGCAAGGTTTAAGATGCTAAAGAGAAGAGGCACAACACAGACACAACTAAAACCTACAACACTATAGACAATGTAACGGTATGGCAACTCTACCTTCATCAGCTGCCTTGCCTGTCTTACATCGTTTAATGGCAGCCCAAACAGCTGACATAAAAATGTAATAGTCAGTGCTTTCATGACCATTCTGGTGAGCAGGAGGACAGCTACCCCGATCAGGAAGCGCACCACGGAATGTATCACCAAGGTAGTGCTTATGGGTGGTAAAGTGAGAGGCAGTGCCGACAGTGGTGGGTCAACCAGCAGCCCCAGCTGATAGTTAACATGGGTGGCCAACGCGGCACCCACACCAGTGCCCAGGGCCTGAGCTGTGTCACCTCGCGAGGTGCTCCAGGAGTCCAGAGAGAAAGCCACAAGTCCCAGGAGCACATGAGAGAGCACTATGACAAGCGGAGCATAGTGGCTCATCATGTAGAAGTTGTCAATCTTGTCTAACACTATACCGAAGAAGGCCAGAATGAGAAGGCTGTACAGGAAGCCGGTGATTACCTCCTGCAAGACAGAGACACAAAACATCTGTGTGAGCCATGCACATTTTAACACTTACAGTGATGAGATGTATGTTCTACAGCTACTCGTGACAGTGGTCATTTTTTCCTTTATATAACCAATTAATTTTAATAAACTGACTCAAACCCTTAACATGGCAATAATTTGTATGTTATGAACTGCATATTGAGTAATGTTTACAAAGCCAGAGTTCAATGGCAGCTAGCATTTCCCCCTCAGTTAAATTCCTTTACATACTGCATGTCATAGTAACATAGATTAAAACTTTGTCTGGGTCCTGTAATGTTGATGCTATTGAAAACTTTTCAACAAAACATCACATTGACACAGCTTTAAATCCCCACCCCCCCCCCCCCCCCCCCCCCACCCCACCCCCACCCCACCCACCCAGCATATTGATTTAACACTGTAAAAACTGAACCTAAACAAGTTCCTCTATCCCTGGTTGTGAAGCTGCTACAGAATCTAATCTAACTGTATTTACAGGCTGTGATCTGTTGATGGACTCTGCCCAGAGGGAGCTGGTAACTGATCACAAATTGAAAGTTTCCATGGTATGTTCAAAAGGGAAAAGGCAGGCATAGTGCTGTATGTTAAGGATAGTGCACTATGTATTTATGTTGATGGCAGCACCGGGACATGCTATGCAGAAAGCACTTCCATCAGCTGTGGTTTTGTATGCAGAATCTATTCTTATCTGCTGGTTGGAACTGATTTCTATAAGGGGGAGATGGGCGTGGTGCTGTGACTGTATGTTAAAGGTATACTCTGTGATATAGCAAAGGGAATGGAGCATCAGATAGATTTTAAGCAAGCCACGCCATTTACAACCATCCAAGGTGCATGCAATGTTGCATAATGGCATGGACAGGCAGACATTCCACACTTGCAGTACCATGACACAAGGCAGACTCCTTTTGCTCTTGCACACTTTTGCATAGTCCAAAAGCAGTTATGAACAGAATTATCTCAAAATCTTGCAGGGTAGGGTAGATCCAACTGGGTTGTGCAGTAAGGTCCACAAAGATACCTTAATTTATGCTTCATTGAGGGATTGTGTCTTTGATATGCTTACCAGAATCGAATGCATGCCCATGTAGACTCGGCTAACACAGACTAGGACACTCCAGCTGAGAGCCACACACAAACCAAACAGGAAAGGGTACTATGAGAGAGCATAAAGAAAGACATCAGAAAGTTCATACAGATAACAGAACTGTGTCAGATGTACTGCATCTTCAGGAAGAACCTGACAAAGACAAAAATGTTCAGGTCAAGGTTGAGATTACTTTATTTTGTCCCACAGGAGATCATGAAAGCTGCCACATAACATTATATCACATCAGTAATGGGAAACTACCACTGTTCATATGTTGAGATTACTAATGTGCTCAGCCCCATCAAATCTCTTGGGCGATTCACTCCCAGTGGAAAACTTCACTGCTATAAAACAAGCAAAAAAAAAAAAAAAACTCACTTTGCTGCATTTACCTGAGTGCATTTGACAATATTAATAATGTTAAGTATACTGTATGTTGTCATATTACCTATAATCCATTTAGAGGACATTCAGCTGTCATCTTTTCTTTTTATTCTCAGAAAGAAATCATGTAAAAGGTCACTATGTGGACAGAAAAGGCCCTCAAACTATTTCAGTCCATTTTATGATTCATGGTTTGGAGCTTCCTCCTTCTCTGCAAGCTACTGATGGCCTGTAATTTCTGTCTTTCTCCTCTTAAATGCTTCAGCTCCTCAACCTTCAAAAGACTCAGCCCCACAGGGAACCCTCTGACCCCAATCCAGTTCATGCAGTTCAGCCACTGGCTGCGTGTGTCAAGTTCAAAAACCTTTAGCTGGTGTACAAGTGTGCCAGGTGCTTGGATCTTCATGACCTCTTTGACCCACCATCACTCCTCCCAGCCTGAAACAACCCTCCTAACTCCATTAGGGCAACTGAATCACTGCCTATCTTCAATCTTAACCTAGTGCACTTCTTTAAGCAGCACTTCATGTTTCCTTGCTCCCTTTTTCACCCCTTACCAATCATATTCATCTCTCTCACACTGTAGATCTTTCTCCCTCAAAGAAAATGGTCTTTCTGGTTATTAAATAGCATACTTCTCGCCCTTAATGTAGTCCTTCTCAATTTATCTGACCATTCTTAGCACACAACTGTATTTGTGGCATCAATTATGAGGGTACGGAGACTTTGACACATACACTCCTTACTAACTGTGCTAATTAAAAAGCGCTAATTGCTTTTATATTTGGCATTCAGTGAAATTAAAATTATTCTATTGTTCCACTTACTGTAAAGTTCTTTGAATAAGAACATTAACTAACTGCTTTAAAAGTAATGTGAGCAGATGCTGTATTTCAGCATGAGACAAGGCAGTAGGCATTTCAGGGCAGTCTATTTTTTTCATATTCTGGCATGGGTCAAATTTGATGTGATTATGGCCTGCCCCTGATTTGAAAAGGCTATTTTAGTCAATAAAAAAAATAAATAATTGAGACTATCAAAGCGGAGAGATCAGAACATTGTAAAAATAATCAGTTTTTGGATTGTATAAATTCTGGTGAATTTAAACTTTCCTCATTTTGCTGAGGACCCCTTGCAAGCCCCCAGAGGACCCTTGAGGGTCCCTGGGCCCCACTTTGAAAACCACTGCACTGGAACCAGCATACAACACCAAGAGATAACTGATGCATCTCATGCGTGAAGCAACTAAATTGTTAAGATGAGGGATATTAGAATGGGAAGCTCCCTTGGTATTTTTTAATAGGGAATTAAAGACCTATCTTTTTAATCTGGCTTTTTATTATTAGTAATGTTACAGCAATAATTTTTAAGTTTTAATAACTGCTTTTCACATAACTTTCATCCCCGAGTGATTATTTAATTCACTTTCATGTATCTATTATTAACATTGTAGTTGTTTAACAATTTAAAGGTTTAGTCTCACTGCGTACAACGTTTTATATAAAGTTCAGTGTTTGTTATTTTGTCTATGATGGTTCAATCTTGCTGTTTGAAGTACTTTGAGCTGCATGTTTGTATGAAAGGTGATTTAGAAATAAAGTTAAGTTGACCACTAGTGAAAGGAATAAGACTGTAAAAAGTGTCTCACCTGCCAGCGTCCATATGACAGTAGGAAGAGACAGAAGGGTATCATTGTTCCTGTCATGGCATGTGTGGACGGCATGCTGTACTCTGAGTTGTAGAAGACCTCCACCTTCACCACAGGTGGGGATGCTGGCCGGGACCACCGCACTAAATCTTTGGTGGACTGTCCCACAAACAGATTCCAGGCCCAAACCACGATGAGCCTCCGACTGACGAGGGCATCCACGTTCCAGAAGAGGAAAGGGAAAAAGGCGATAAAAAACATCTCATTGCCGAGCTCAGTCCCGAATGTGAACAGATAGAAGAGAAACTTGTTTTGGATGATGAACTCCTGGCCCACGTCCCCGGTCAGGGAGTTCCTGCGGAGAGGCTTGGCCCGGGCGTTATCCGCTGCCGTGGGCCTCGAGGGGCTGCTGCTGCCCGGCATCCCGCTGACAGGGGTCGCATCCCCCGCATTTTCGACTGACCCCAGCACCGCTGCACCATTTCCGATAACGTCCGAGCTGTCGTTTTGTTCCCGTTTTCGTTGCCGGGGATATTCTTGCTCGCCAGCTTCTTTACTGGGCACAAATTCGTTGTCCGCCTCGGTCGGTTTATCTGGGAATACCCCTTTAATGCCGCAGAAAGTTTGAAATCTTGCCACTTGACGGGGGTCTTGCAAGTAATTGCATACTCCTATAAATGTTTTTACAAAGTCTTTCGCCATAGTTTACGTAAAATAACACTGCAATATGACTGTTTAAAAATAAAAGTACTACAACATGTTAAAAGTGCTGACCATGTTCACCGTTAGCTTAGCGGCCCCTGCATTCCGTTAACAGCCGAGTTCAAATTGACTTGACGTTAGGATGGAGCGCTCGCTCTCATTACAAGCTGCCGTTACGTCGTGGTGTCCGCAATCAAAACACTGGACTTTCGACAGCTCCGGAGCAGCATTTTACTGTACACACACAAGATTTGGGCTACAGCTTCCAAAGTCCGTTAGAGTTAACCATTACTGACACCCAAATTCAGCAACTGCGTCAACGGTCCTTCCTGCCTTTCTTCTGGCTTTTTTCTCCTTCTTCCGCTCTCATCGCAGACTCACTTCCTGCTTTTCGCTCAATATCCACAAATGTGCGCTTTGCACCATCTGCTGGAATTATTGTGAATTACACATTCTGCAAAAATGAATGGCGTACAGGCCTGCTGGGAATTTGACACTCCAATTTCTTTAGATATCAGTAAGCCTACACATAAAACTTACTTGTGCATGTAAATGATATTTTTTCAAAATATATTTCCAACACTGAAAATCCATTTTAACCTCATGGCACTATTAACAACGCAGATCTGCACGTAAATGTGATATAAATGTGTGTATCTATCTATCTATCTATCTATCTATCTATCTATCTATCTATCTATCTATCTATCTATCTATCTATCTTTATTTATTTATTTAAGAATGGTGTGTGCGTGAAGTTGCCTCAGTGTTTTAGTTTTAGTCTGTGTGGTGACTATCAAAAACTTAAATTAGTCACTGAGAGGAGATAGCTGGGATCTGTCTGACGCGCCGACAGAGGAAGCATGAAGCCATTACTGCAGTTTGAGGGTGTTTATTTTAACCCTTTCAGTGAAACATACATACATTCGCAGATGGACTTGTAGACCTGGATGGTAAAAGTTTTTTTTTTTTTTTTTTTTAACTTTAACTCTTCAGCGGTCAACAGAAAATATTGGCACCCTGCCTCACCCTCTCTCTGTACCAAACTTGATTCACAGACAGGTGGAAGTGCAGGTGATATTACTCAGACAATCAGTCAGCTCCAATGACACACCCAGCCACACTCACAAGACACACAAGACATACCCTCTAACACACAGTTTCTCAAATGGGGGTCCGCGTACCCCTGGGGGTACGTGGAGGAACTCCAGGGGGTACGTGAGATTTTTAAAAATTATACAACACGTAGATCCGACCGAGCAATCTGATTGGTCAATCAGACGTTTAGAATGTGCTCAAATGAGCATGACAGCACGGCTAGCCCTGCTCAAATGAAAAATACCTCATCACTGAAAATATTAGTCCGCCTACATCTTATTGCCCGAGTCTGTGTGGTTTCCATGGCAACACAAAACATTTCACTGAAACCCGCAACAAAAGCCGCTGTCAACTTTGTTAGCCTGCTTAATGGACCTTTTTGTTGTCAATTTTGATTTATTTGGGGACCTAAGTTTGGAAAAATAGCTGAACGAGGAAGACAAGACAGAAGCGAAAAAGGTACACGAAAAGATAGCGAAAGTGACGAGTGAAGAGCTGGATCAGCTGGAGAGGTTAAGAAATGAAGCCAGTGCGCCCGGTCAACGTCTTGGGCCGTAAAATGTCTACAAGACTACCTGAAAAACACCGGGCAAACAGCTGATTTTTTTCCAACTGTAAGTAAAGAAGAGCTAAACAAGATCCTCCTTGAATTTTGTGGAGTTTAAATTTCTATAATAAAGAGTATGCCTCAGAAGATTCAGCACCACGGACAGCACCTGCCTCAGCAGAGTCAGCAGCACGGACAGTACCAGCCTCAGCAGATTCAGCACCATGGACAGTGCCTGCTGAGGCGGATTTAGCACCACGAACAGTACCTGCTGAGGCGGAGTCAGCACCACAGACAGCACCTGCCTCAGAAGATTCAGAACCATGGGTAGCACCTGCCCCAGCAGTTTCAGCACCACGGACAGTACCTGCTGAGGCTGATTCAGCACCACGGACAATACCTGTAAGATTTTCTATGGAGATGTGCTGCTATAACTTTGTTCTTGTTATTAATGTGTTAATGTTATCAATTATTAATTAGCCTATTAATCATTATTAATTTGTTTATTCTTTATGAGTTGCCTAGGCCATTGATTTAATCAATTTGTCAGTTTGTTTGCATCTGTACATGCATGGCCTTGAGTAGTTGTCATGGCACCGGTTAGATTAAAAACGACTTGGCAGAAGTGTAACTCAGCCCATGAAAAATATTTTTTCCAGTGGATACTCTAGTGACAACATGATTGAGCTAGCAAAGCAGTTTTGTGTTGCTATGTGTGGTATTTATTCAGTTTTGGGAAATCATGATGTCTAGAAAACATGATAAGCCCAAGTTGGCTGGCTGACAAGGACTAGTTACGGTCAGATCTTAAGTAAACTAGGCAAAAAAAGTTCTGCACTGCTTTTTCAGTCTATAATTTCTCCCCTTTATTTATCTTATACCGTTGTAAAGCCTGATTCGTCCTCTTTCCAATGAGATACAACTTGCATTTCTGGAATGAGTGACACCGGTAATTGTATGGGAAGGACCTTTTTTTTTTTTTTTTGACAAAATCCCCTGCAATATTTTTTCAGTTGATCATTTCTCCCATTTAACAATACCATTGGTGTTGTCTTTTATACCGTTAGAAAGCCTGATAAGTCCCCTATTCAATGAGAAATAAGTTGTAAGGACTGTCAATTGATTGGTATGACCTACATGGGGGGGACGACAACGACGACACATGTTTAGCCATGTTGGTCATACCAATAGACTGACATTGAAAAGGGGACTAATCAGGCTTTCTAACGGTATAAAAGACAACACCAATTGGTATTGATAAATGGGAGAAATGATCGACTGAAAAAATACTGCAGGGGATTTTGTCAAAAAAAAATTGGTCGCTTCCCACACAATTACCTGTGTCACTCATTCCAGAAATGCAGGATTGCAAGTTGTATCTCATTGGAAAGAGGACGAATCAGGCTTTACAACGGTATAAGATACAACACTATTGGGTATAAATAAAGGGGAGAAATTATAGATTGAAAAAGCGGTGCAGAACTTTTTTTGCCTAGTATATATCCACTGAAACAGAGAGAATACTGGCAAAAAACTTTTATATTTTGAGAGCGAAATGCCCACAGTCTAAATACATTTTGATTACACATTTTATTTTGTTGGTAATAGTTGTATAATCGCATCATTAATAATGCTTAAATATATGTTTAAAAATAGCATCCATGCAAGGTTCCTTAAAAATCATTATTTAGCCTAATAAATATTCATTAAAATATACATGGAAGTTCATAATCGGAATTTTATATTCAGTATTCAATTTCATCATCCTGAAAAACCTCGGCACCCCCCCACCCCTTCCCGAGAACCACTGCTCTATGCTATAATAGAGTGGGCGAATTACTTAACAAATAGGAGAAGTAACTGGGAAAGTGGAGTGAAGGCCACATGAAAGCCATGTGGCTGGCGCACAATTCACATTAATGAACGGGTAAAAATGGTGAGATGAACACAGAGAGAGAGAGAGAGAGAGAGAGAGAGAGAGAGAGAGAGAGAAAGAGAAAACCAAAATAATACCGGAAGTAAGTCAGCTTTTCTTTCAAAATAAAAACATCAAATTAGTTGTTTTTGTGAACCTACTAAATCTGCACCTCTAATTCATTCGGTCTCTAGGAACAATTGCGTTAATTACAGTCTTCTTAAAAGAGTGAAGAGATCATTCCAAGTAGCAGAGTAGGCTCTATGCCATGTTTGACAAACCGAGACGATTTTGTGTGTTTTCGGCATCCTTAAACATATGGCAGGATGACTGGGTTGTGGATAGGCCTGCATAGTTAGAATACCTACTGTGTGCGCTGTGAAACTGACTTTTTGCTTCTCTTTTTTGTTGGGGGCACGTGTATTTCTCATTTCACTGTGACCGCCAACTTTGCCTGTTACAGCCTATAGCCTTCTAAAGAACGCAGGAAATAAGCGTAGTGATACAACTCACGTCCTTGAGCCATACAGGCTGCTGATTGGACTGAACTGTTTCAGACATACAGGTACCCAGAAAAAACGACAATCTCACCAGCTGGCTAGTTTCTACAATGATGTGTTTATTTTAGTCTCACCAACGTCCTGGATTTGAACAGCCAGGGGTCTTTTTCGAAATTCTCGCGAGAAGTGTGCGCCTAAAGTTTAACCTTAAATGTAACCTTCAGCTAACCCTAACGTCCACTTGAACGTCAAACCTCACCTTGGCCCTAACCGTCCTCCCAGAAGAGAGGCCGTCCCCGGAGGACCAGGCTAGCCAGGGCCGAACCGCCATTTGCACTGCTCCCTAATAAGCAACACCTGTGCCAGTTGACTCATGGACTTCCTGTGGCCAACCTCAGCCTTTACCGCTAACCAACGCGTGTTTGGAAGAAAATTACACCTAAACGGCAAATTAAATGGCCTCTACAGAGGGAAGGAGAGAAAAATAAAAAAAACGAATGTCTTGTTCGCTACCAGGTGTTTTATTTTTCATGTTAAGGGCGGAAGTAGCGTCCCTTGTTGACGTTAGCTTGACAGCGGTGGTCCAGGCTTGGCAGGGACAGCTCTCTGATGGGGGCAGTTATATCCTGACGACCGCCTGGCAGGAGTGACTATCTCTCTCTGAACGCAAGCCCACCATAATGCATGGGGGCAAGAGAGGACTGGTAGCGCCTCAGAACACCTTTCTGGAAAATATAGTCCGTCGTTCGAGTGGTAAGTTATGCCATATTTAAAAGTGAGGAAGTGCTGATTTATACCTTACTAGGCTATATCACTTAGAATGTGCATCGCTCGAGCGAACTCATAATAGCTTGTTTTTTTTTTTATGTAAAATGTAGTATTTAGTTGGAAGTTGTATTAGGCTGCCCAAGGTACGTTTTCTTATTATTTTCTATCTTATTTACTTGCTGACTTGAACTTTTTCCTGGCAAAATGTGGGGCAGTTCAGTGGAGATGAATAATTGCCTGCTTTAAGGCTTTGAGGTAGGCACATTTTTCAGGCAATTATGTGGCTACTTCTGTTAACATCACTGTAATATTCCTATAATGGAATGTCTCTAAAATAACTAAAATAGCTTTTTTTTGTGATATTTGCCTGTAGTATCCTTTTTAAATGGTATGATTGGATTGCGTCATTTTTGTGAAAAGGTCCCAGAGAGGCTGCAGTAATTGCATTAGATTACAGATTATATTTTGTGCATGTCTTTCAAAGCAGGTTTGAAAGACTGTTAATAACCAGTTTATGAGGGCATCAGTATGTGCTGCTGCCTAGTGAAGCCTAGTAATTGTTTAATCCTGTGGGTTTGTTTTTGAGATGTCAACACCCAGGTGAGCTTGACAGTAAGGTCAGTAGACCACATTACCACTCTTGTGAGAAAAACATGAGTGCAGTAATTATTTATCAGCTTGTAGCCTAATATTCTTGGAAAGACTAAATGAGTTTATTGCAATGGCATTTTTGTCTCATATTGAGTGACATTCCTCTAAAAGGCTCTTGCTGCAAGTGTATTGGATAATTTCAGACTCGCTATACTTGTTTTTGTTGTGTGTGTGTGTGTGTGTGTGTGTGTGTGTGTGTGTGTGTGTGTGTGTGTGTTGTGTGTGTGGGTGGGGCGGGGGTGTCCAAAATGTTTGCAGAGGAGAAGGTAGAATTGGTATTGTACAGGCTTGTCCACCTCTGTAATACGTTTCAAGCATATTTCTCTTGCTGATAGTGACAAACTTTAAAGGTTATTGACGGAACACAGCCTGCCTGCTGGCTGGACCCATTATTGCGCAATATTTTGTGCCAATCCCAACCCAGGATTATATATTTCAAAGCATAAACCCATCCAAAATTTAAGGATTAAGTTCAAAATAAACAAGTAGCATCATTAACTTACTAAGTGCCTATGTTTGACAGTTTGCATGGTAATTGTGCGCTAGGGATTTGGAGAGAATATCCTCCAAACCTCTTCCCTGGAGATGGCAGCTTCCTCCAAAGTGTTGTTGTAAGCTGAAGGACTTTGTATCTTCTCATCAATATTTCATCAACGTGACAGGTGGAACATAAACATTTCACCACTGACAATTTCTTCCCATTTTTTTTTTCAGATTAATATTCATTACATCTAAGAATACAAGTAACAAAGGAAAAGCTAAATTTGCTGTCTATATTGTATAATTCAGGTGAAGATATATTATGCAATGATGTTTTGGTTAAATCATGACTAATGGGGATTATAGGAGACCACTTTAACTTCTTCAGCTCCTGGTTCGCCATTGCTTTGTGTGCACAAGCTTTGTTCAAACCCACAGAGCTTTAATTTGGATTCTAGAAGAGATCCCAAGATTTCCAAAGATGCCAAATATGTCCTGTGAATTACAGGGAAGTGTGGATAAAATTATGTACAAGAGATCTTGATATTTTGTATGTGATATGCATGTGACACTTTACAATATGGAATTTTTTTTTCTGTCTTAGAAGCTACTTGAGAAGAAGTTCATGGAGAAATCTTAGTTCAAAGGATACGACAGCCCAAAATAAGGATGTCAAAGCCACCCCAAATTGCTTTACTTGCTCATTTGAAACTGCAGCACAACTGACAAAAATATCCATTGATAGCAATGCTACAGCAATAAGAGAAAATTTTATACACACATTTTGAGCCAGGAGTGGAGACCAAACCGTCCCAAAAGCTGAACAGCAGATCAACAGGTGTTACTGGCTTTTGGACTGAAGGTGTGTTTAGTTTAATGAATGATTCTGTTTCAGACATCAGTCTTCTTTGCATGTCTGTGCTTTTGTCTTAGAAACAAGTTTTCTGTTGGGAAATGCACAGATAGTGGAGTGGCCTGTTGTGTACAGCAATGATGGGTTCTGCAAGCTGTCTGGCTACCACAGAGCAGAAGTCATGCACAAGAGCAGCACATGCATGTAAGTCTGGGGAAGGGGGGAGGGAGGGTTCAAAAATCTTTAAAA
The DNA here is from genome assembly GCF_902150065.1 of Myripristis murdjan. Classification (NCBI taxonomy): domain Eukaryota; kingdom Metazoa; phylum Chordata; class Actinopteri; order Holocentriformes; family Holocentridae; genus Myripristis; species Myripristis murdjan. The sequence continues at coordinate 30,652,807 of NC_044003.1, read as the reverse complement.
AATGAAGACCAAAATAAAATACAACCTTATCTTAACTGTATCTTCCATATGTCTACAAAAATTTGAATATAAATGTACAACAATTGTAATATTCATAAAAAATCCTAAAAATTAACATAATGGCTCAGTCCAATTGATTTTTATTTGTTTTTATCTGTTGATCTGTAATTTTTAACATTTGTGAAGCACATTATAGCCATTTTGGACAGGATTGGGATGCAAAAGGATGCCAAGTTTACTGATTGCCTCATACAACCTAAATACTTGGAGATTCTATATGAACAAAAGTATTGGCCCACCTACAGGAGCTTTTTATGACATGCCATTTTAAATCAATAGGCATTAATATGGAGTTACTCCCCCCTTTGCAGTTAGAACAGCTTCCATTCTTCTGGGAGGCTTTCTACAAGATTTTGGAGTGTGGGAATTTTTGCCCATTCATTCAGAAGAGCATTTGTGAGGTCAGACATTGCTGTTGGATGAGAGGGCCTGGCTCACAATTTCCATTCTAGTTGATTCCAAAGGTGTTGGATGAGGTTGAGGTCAGGGCTCTGTGCGGGCCAGTCAAGTTCTTCCGCACCAAATTCACCCTACCATGCCTTTATGGAGCTTGCTTTGTGCACTTGAACACCCAAACTGTTCCCACAAAGTTGGAAGCAAAGAATTATCCAAAATGTCTTGGTGAGCTGAGGCATTAAGATTTCTCTTCACTGGAACTAAGGGGCCGAGGCCAACCCCAGAAAAACAAGCCCATAGCGTTATCCCTCCTCCACCAAACATAACAGTTGGCACAATGCAGTCAGGCAGGGAATGTTCTCCTGGCATTTGCCATGGAAACCCACGTCATGGAGCTCCCAGCTCCCACTTTCTGTGCTGATGCTGATGCATGAGGATTGGAGCTCTGCAGTTACTGAGTCAGCAGAGCGTCAGCTACTTTTACGCACTATGCGCCTCAGCGCTCGGCGACCCGCTCTGTATCTTTACGTGGTCTGCCACCTGGTGGCTGAGTCGCTGTGCTTCCTAAACACTTACAGCTGATGGTGGAATATCTAGGAGGGAAGAAATTTCACCAACTGACTTGTTGCAGCAGTGGCATCCTATTACATTACTATTACAGCACCACGCTGGAACTCAGTGAGCTCTTTAGAATGAGCCATTCTTTCACAAATGTTTGTAAAGGCAGACTGCATGGCTAGCTGCTGGATTTTATACACCTGTGGCAATGGGACTGAATGAAACACCTGAATTCAGTGATTAAGAAGTGTGGCTCAATACTTTGGTACATACTGTTTATCTGCCACAAATTTGATACACTTGTGAAAGTGTGAAACCATAAAATGCAAAATTTAAAGAGTATAAAAACTTTGACTGATGGAGGTTCAGTGTAAACCAAAACATTTCAGGTCCTTTAGAAAAAGTGTTATTTGCTGACCATTGTTTTCATGGATAATATTAAATTCAGTAATTCAAGGTGTTACATTTAATGGCACAAGTGTTTTCAGTTTACTACATTTTCACGGGTCTGTGATGAGCATATGAGAAGTTATAAATGACTAAAATAACGCAATACAAACAGGTGAAAACAGGCCCTAATTTAACCTCTGCCCTCCTGCCTCCCCATTTCCCCCCAACACCAGCATACATTTTTTGCACTTCTTTGTCTTCTCTGTCTCCAAATTTGGTCATCACAGGTTCATGTATGGTGACCTGACTGATAAGAAGACTATAGACAAAATCAGACAGACCTTTGATAACTATGAGTCCAATTTCTTTGAGGTGCTGCTCTATACAAAGAATCGTGAGTACTACTATTCAATCTGGTGTTGTTTTCTTAAAAAAGTCAAATGCATGATCAAAAGTGATTGTGGATAATATTGAAAACTTGGCCCAGATGTAATTTGATATATTTTGTTTTTTATGTGTCCATACTAGTCTAAGTTTTGTGTTAATTACAAGCAATAACACATCCACTATTGACAATGTTACTCTATTTTTCTCTTCTTCTATATATTCCTCTACTTAATTTTTTTTTAGAACTTTTTGCTCTTTTTCTTCTCTCATATTGATTTCTGCAGGGACACCAATATGGCTTTATATGCAGGTAGCCCCGATCAGAAATGAAAATGATAAGGTGGTCCTTTTCCTCTGTACCTTCAGAGACATCACACTTTTCAAGCAGCCAATTGAAGATGAATCATCGAGAGGTGAATAACATTGTTCATGCTTTTCTGCATGTAAAATCTGAATATTCTAAGAGATCCTTTTGTTGAAAAACACTTCAGGAATCAATCTTTAAAGCTCCAGTCTCAGCTTCAATCAGCTAAATCCAAAATCCCAAGTTTCATTCCAGCTGTAATCCAATAAATAGATGTTAACTTATGATACTTATGATCGCCTTCACAGTATTTGATGAATATATAAATTCATCTATTTTCCATACTTGCTTTTTCCTAAGTAGGGCCGTGGCAGATTGGAGCCTATCCCAGCATGCATTTGGCAAGAGGCTTAAATGATTATTATACAAAAATGAATTAATCAGTTATTGAATCAACCAGTCAATCATGCTACCAACCGCCCAGTTTCCAAGTTACAACAGAGGCACAGATGCTTAAATATTTGCAAAAATGATGTTCCTTTAATAAACTGCTAGAGTGTCTTAACTGTCTTTAGATCTTCACCTTTTTCATTTCTGTTGCCTCACACCACAAACTGCAGCCAATACAAATGGCACATCAGCTGCTTATATCACACAAACTGAAACAATTTGTAATTACAGTGCATTGATTATATTGTCAGCTTGGGCTTGAATCCATCTGTATTCTCTCTCTGCAGCTCCCTCTAAAAACATTTTGCACTGACACCTCTGTTTCCCCATTCTGCTTGAGAAAAAGCGTGTAGGGCACAGTGCAGCCAAAAAAGGCCACACATGAGTGGCTGTGACTTAACAGATTGTTTTTCTCCTGGTATGTAACATACAACTGTCCAGGTGTTGTCTGTGCGGGTCAGTGAGCACTGGTCTCCATGGTCTTCACAGTGCCATTACTGCCATATCCCTGGGCGCTAAGTGTGGCACTGCCACTATGTCTTTTACATCAAGCAGAAAGAAAGGCCGCTCAGGCCATATGGGAATTGTAAATGTAACTGTGCGTGTCTATGCTATAAATACTTTACTATACTGTAAATACTGCTCCTACGTAGAGAAAACAATTGGCTGTCAGTCTTTTCCAGCTGACAATGTAATTGACACAATCTATTTCCACATCTGTCTTCTGCCAGGTACACCATCACTTTTTTGTGTGCCTTCTCAAATGGTCAGCCTTGGTATAATCTTTTTGAAAGTTCAGGTATCCCTTGTAAACATGAGGAAATTCACTTGATTTCTGTCAAAAACATGGGAGAAAAGGTGATGAGCAAAATTAGCAAGACATGACCTCAGAATTAACAAGAAATTACATTTTAAGAAATACAAAAAATGATCTGAAAGTTAGGGGAAAATGATTAAAAATCAGAGAAAATGACCTGAAACTGATCAGAAATAGTCAGTAACAAATTACAAGAAATTTGTCAGAAAAATATAGGCAAAAAACTACTTGAAAATTACCTGATAATTAGCAAAACTCACCAGACAACTATTTAAAAAAATAACAAATAAAAGTAACAAATGACCAGAAGTACAGAGGACTATATTTACATTATTATTATTTCATATGTAAAACAATATTACAAGGAAAAATAACGTAACCCAGAATCTAACAAAGTCTTATGGTCTTGTGTCAGACAGATTGTCAATCTTTTGGAGCTATATTGATCTACTGATAGTAAAATGCAAAAGGCCCCCAGATAATTTCCAACATCACTGTGACCAATTGCAATAGTGTGAGTTTGTATGAAGCAGGGCAAGGATTCTGTTGACACACATTATTGGTTGTTGTACAGTGCTGTGTGCAGTGATGCAGCAGTCTGTCTTCCTGTCTTTGGTCAGGATGGACCAAGTTTGCCAGGCTGACACGAGCGTTAACCAACAATCGCAACTTGGTGCAGCAGCTGGCACCACTAAGCAAGACGGAGGTCAGCCACAAACCCTCCAGACTGGCTGAGGTGAGCAGCTTCCCAGTGAAAATGACATTGTTTCAATATGCTTAAAATATTTATGTAAACTTCATGTTTCAGAACATGATGACTTTTCCAACCAAGAACTAAGTACCAAAGGAAATCCCATCCAGCAGCCATTATTGATGTACTTTCCATTTGTGAGTCCATTCTGTTGTTGTTCTTTTGCATTCCTGTCTGTAACTGTCCAAATGTAGACATCATGACATCACATCAAGAGGCTCTCAGCACAACTGAAATGGAGTTTGATCACAGAAGATTTTTTTCAACAATGATACAGAGAAGGATCCATCATAGAAGCAGACATTTCTACACTAAATTTCTTCGCTGACAGTAGCCTCTGTAGTCAGTAATACATACACTGGCTTGTTATTAAATGTAAGTAGTTTAGATTATTGACGTTATATAGGCTGCTGAGAGTAATTCTGAGAAATACAGGAAATCTGAAGTAAAAGTTTGAGGGTATGTGAATACAACAAAAGGTGAATCAAAACACTTCACAATAGCACATCGGAGATTAATGATGTATGATAATGTATATAACACTTCAAATATTGTTTTCTAGAGCAGAAAGGACTGATGAGAGCACTGTCCCTTGAAGCGTGTAGTTGTTTTATCATGGTAGTGAGGATCTTTTTCCTCCCAATTAAAGGTTCTCCAGCTGGGTTCTGATATTCTGCCTCAGTATAAGCAAGAAGCTCCTAAGACCCCTCCCCACATCATCCTCCACTACTGCGCCTTTAAGACCACCTGGGACTGGGTCATCCTCATCCTCACCTTCTACACTGCCATCATGGTACCCTATAACGTTTCCTTCAAGACCAAGCAGAACAATTTGGCTTGGCTGGTGCTGGATAGCGTCGTGGACGTCATCTTCCTCATCGACATTGTGCTCAACTTCCACACCACCTTCGTTGGTCCTGCTGGAGAGGTCATTTCAGACGCCAAGCTGATTCGAATGAATTACCTCAAGACTTGGTTTGTCATCGACCTGCTGTCCTGTCTGCCGTATGACATCATCAATGCCTTTGAAAATGTAGATGAGGTAGGTGACTTTGAATTTACTTAGAGCTGTTGTAGTGTTTGCTATTCGGACTGTTTTCAGTGCCGTTCTGAGGATGCTTGGGATCAGAAAGACTGTATAAAAGTAGAATGAAAATACATTAGAAATTAAAATGGAAATTCAAGTCATCATGTCAAGCCAGGACTCCGTTATCTGCTTTCACCTTGGCTATTGCTAGGGAATTATTACCTCAGAACAGCACCCCATTTGTTGGCAATAGATGATAATTTCAATTTCAGTCTTGAAATGAATTAACAGTATCCTATATATAAGTGATGAGATGTTTCTCATGGCCTTTTTCTTTTTTGAAGGATGCCATCACAGCTGCCTCTCCAGCAAATCACCTGCGTGAATCTTCAAATTTGCACAGGAATACCACGAGGACAGAAGACTCTGTTCTCCCAGTAAGAATACTCACGTTGGTTTAATTGCAAAAATCAAAACAAAGAAACATATACTGGTCTGATTTTTGACAATTCTGGCAAATTCCAATATGTTTTCTATAAAATTCAGACATGGGACTTATTTGAATTTACAAACTCAAGTGTCTGACAGAGAAAGTGAAATGCTGGGCACTTGCACTATACAGCAATAACCATCAGTATTTATTTAATATGGAAAATATAAAAATGTTGTTGTTGCACATCATTCTTATATGATGTTATGATTTGTTATGCATTGCGGTAATTCTATTTTAGTAACTTGGAATGGGAATTTTGAATTAAATTGTTATGGATCAGTCAATCAATATACCCAGGTTTTATGCAGTAGGTTGTACTTGAAGCATTATTTTTACATTTTCAGTCAATTCTGTGATTGTACCATTATCCATGCACTGTGTTATGGATTGTCCTTGCCAATACCCCCTCCCTGTGTATTTATGAAGAAACACTTGTGAAGAATGAATGCAGTATATCTTGTTCATCTGTAGTGACTTTCTCACTCTTCAGGGTCTCAGCAGTCTGTTCAGCTCACTGAAGGTGATCCGGTTGCTCCGGTTGGGCCGAGTAGCCCGGAAGCTGGACCACTACCTGGAATACGGAGCAGCCGTCCTGGTCCTGTTGGTGTGCGTCTTTGGCCTTGTAGCGCACTGGCTGGCCTGCATCTGGTACAGCATTGGAGACTACGAGGTCATCGACGAGACCACCAACACCATTAAGACAGACAGCTGGCTGTACCAGCTGGCCCTCAGTATCGGCACACCTTATCGTTACAATGCGAGCGGTACAGGCCAGTGGGAAGGAGGCCCCAATAAAGACACTCTCTACATCTCCTCCCTCTACTTCACCATGACCAGTCTCACCACTATTGGGTTTGGAAACATCGCTCCGACCACAGATGGTGAGAAGATTTTCTCCGTGGCCATGATGATGGTGGGCTGTAAGTACTTTATTACTTGCCAGCAAGACTATCATTCTGAAGGGCATGTGGGGTATAAAAAGTGTTTCATTGGATATTTGCCTTTAGTTAGTGGTGACATGGCTTTTTCTGATACAGATATCCTCAGGAGTTTTCCTCCCAAAACAGCTCAATCTAAATCACATCCATATTGGAAAAACTGTGACTTATTTTACATTTTATTACAAGTCATGGTCCTCTAATACAGACACACACACACACACACACACACACACTCAGTCTTTCTCACTGTGTCTCTCTCTCTTACACACACACACATGCACACCCACACACGCGCACAAAACCCCAACTCTACCCTTCCTTCTCCCAAGCCTCTGACAAATCGTACAAATGCTCAAACAGTTTATTCAGTTGCCAGTGGATAGTTTGTCAAGGGAAATTGTTTGTTCAAAACATTTTAAATCCAAGTGACCACAAAGTATTTTTCTTCTTAAAGGGGCTTGCAAATCTGATTGGAGGACCAAAGTGTGTGACAAGCTGTAATTGACTTCAAATAAACCATACATCCTTTGAAGCTATTTTCATATCACTGATGCAGTCATCCATTCATAAAATGCCAGTGGAAGCTTGCAGGAAGGCAAAACAATCTGGATGCGTTTACTTGCATGCTAGACAAGTTAATGTGCTCTGCAGCCCTGTCGGCTATGCAGCAGCTGCCAGTAAAGTAACATATGTCTGTTGTAGAGGTTCAGAAAGATCATTTTATTTCAACCTGTAATAGAGCTTTTTTGGTAGAATGAAAGATTTTAGACACTGATATGCATTAATTTTTAAAATGCTTTCCTGGATAAGAAATTTGCTAAAATTGCTCCGCAAAGATTTGAAAGTTACTCCACAGTAGGTTTCCATGCACATGTACATTCAGTTTACCGGTAACTCATTTTGCATATCAAAAAATACCTCAATGAAATTAACAGACTCTCACATCACCATGTGTTTTGTTCAGTATGCTCCACTATTGCCTTCTGTCTTTTTCATTAATTTCAAAGAATTAACAAGGAGCACATGCATCACACAGAGAAACAGATAAACAAGCAAACATACAAAATACATGCATACTTGTTTTATATTATGTATATGTGCACATGTACATACACACATAACTACATAAATATTAATACACCCTTGTAGTTTGTCCATGTGTATATACACTAACAATTCATACATATATACAGATATCATATTTACAGTATATTCTCCATTATGTTCAAGCATAACAAAAATAATACCAAGCAGATTCCACCTAGAGTATATACACTACTCACAAAAAGTTAGGGATATTCGGCTTTTGGGTGAAATTTATGGAAAATGTAAAATGTTCACGCTACAGTGATATTATATCATGAAAGTAGGGCATTTAAGTAGAAGCATACACTGGTGATTTCCTCATCTCAAACAATTTCTTGAAACAAAAGCCAACAACAGTGGTGGATACACCACAACAAAAAATGTCAGTGTCAATAACTTGTCATGTGCCCTTGAGCATCAATTACAGCTTGACAACGACGTCTCATGCTGTTCACAAGTCGACTTATTGTCTGCTGAAGCATGGCATCCCACTCTTCTTGAAGGGCGGCCCTCAGGTCATTGAGGTTCTGGGGTACAGAGCTCCGAGCCTCTACACGGCGACTCAGCTGATCCCATAGGTTTTCTATGGGATTCAGGTCTGAGAAAGTGCAGGCCACTCCATTTGAGGTACCCCAGTCTCCAGCAGCCATTCCCTAATGATACGACCTCGATGAGCTGGAGCATCAAACACCTGATGTGAATTTTGACGTTAAGCTCCTTGTTAGAGAACAACAACTTGTGCAAAAAGTACTGAAACATTGAACAGTTGGACATGTGCATTCAAAAGTTTACAGAAGGTCACATTAAGTTCACCTGTAAAGGTTATAATGCATTTTAGGTTCATCCTGAAATTTCACCCGAAAGCCGAATATCCCTAACTTTTTGTGAGTAGTGTATTTCCAACGAAAACAGCACCAATTTATGTTTTGTAGCCCTCTGTTAAATATATCATCACTTACTTCAACATGAAGACATTCAGACAAAGTGTCATTTTTCAAGATAGTCCACCTCTTGCATAATTAAAATCTAAAGTGATATTTTGCTGCTAAGCAGAGCAGCAAAATGTATACAGGCAAGACCCACTGAGGTTAACCACATCATCATTTGGCTGTCTCACACCAGTTTCTCAAACAGACACAGAATTTCTGCTTTCAGTGAGGAAAAAGAGGTAAAAAAAAAAAAAAAAGGGTTATTTCTTGGTCTACTTAAAATCCCTTCATGTACTTTTGATAAAAAGCATGACTTTATCCCATATCTCTTCAGTGTTTCAATCAGCTTTTTGAGACTGAGCCCTCTAGCTTACAAAATTTTATCTGATATTTTTTTGAATACTTCATTTTGTTAAATGAGGTATTGCCAAAGCCTAGTGTGCTTAAAATACTGTTTTATGAATTCCTTTCATCTCACTTGTCTCCTAGCAGATAGACTCTGAGTGTTGGGTGTGGAGAGAGAATTGTCTTCTTTCTTAAAGATTTTTTTTAAAAAAGTAAAACAACTCCTTTTTTCTCTTGTTTAGCCGGGTGAGTTGATATGCAGCATTTTGTTATTTATAGCAACAGCCAAGGGGAGGTGTTGAATGGAGTGTGAGGGTGAGACACATACACACACTTACACCTGAAGCTCTACTGAGCAGCAGAGGTGCGATGTTGCAGAAATTGCTGTAATGTAGCTACTGAATGTAGCTTTCCAGATGTATATTTGGTGTGCTGTATGTAGATTAACTTGTTCTTACCTCCCTAGCTTCATCTGTCATTGAATCTAATTTGACCCAGACTTGGTAAATAACAGCCTCCAGGTGTGTTTCCTGTTTCCGGGTCAGGATGACAAGCCTGATATTGCTCACATGATAATTGTTACGACACAAAGCTGTAGAGTCACGGCATGAGGGCAGATTACCTTCTCTTTTCGGAATTACTTTGCAGCGTTGCACAGCCTCACCTCATCAAATGCTTTAAAGTGATAGTTCATCCATTTAGAAAAAACTGATATTATTTCACTTCCCACTTAGCTGTTGGACAGTAGTGATGCTATCTTCCTCTCATTGTTACTGAGTGCTGGATATTGGCTGGATGCTCCAAATTTCCCCCCAGCTTGCATTCTGAAAAATAACTACAATAATCCACTCAAACAAAGTTTAACATCACTTTACAAGTATCACTTTCCCAAAATAAAATACACATATGATTTTTTGGTGCACATGGACATTCATTTTACTGAGATTGTCATTTTTTCCTTTTATCACCACATGGAAAGATCTGGTAGCTTCTGCACTTCCTGTATCACACTGTTCCAGAGGAGCAGTAGCTGCCATTTGTTTTCTTCATTGAACACATGAATGCATTTTGGGGGACAAAATTAACAACTTTGTCCACAGTACTAAAAGATAGCTGACAACTAATGTTGTGTCTAGCTTCTTCTTTTCCTCCACTCCCCTCTGTCACACACATTTCACACCTGCCAGCCGTTGTAACTGAGCACCAGCACAGAAGGCTCCGACCACACAAGAACATAGTTCTACTGTTGATTATTGTTTTGTTTAGCTCTTAAATGGTCAACATTCTGATGCCATTTTTGGCTGTGAAAAAATCTGATACATATCATCAAACTCAAACTTTGTGTATTTAACAAGTTGAGTGGATTAAGGTGGTTATTTTTAAGAAATGTAAGGTATTTGCAATCTGGATGCAATTTGTAAAAGGACCCAAATAGTTGAGCTATCAATCATATTGTAAATATCTGGGCAGGTAACAAACTCTCATTTAAAATCTATTTTTGATTATACAAGTAAAACAGAGACAAAATAGTCCTCTAGTATGGAAATAAATGTTGTTGAGAGTATAAAGCGTTTTGCAGACAACATTTCTGTTCTTGACTCTGGTCATGCAGTTCACATGAAGCCACGGCCTCAGTGTGTGACCTGTTAGATACAGTTTAGCACTCAGCTTTGTGGATAATTAAAAGTGACATATTCAGCGCCCATCACCGCCTGCTGTGGGATTCTGAAGGTTGGTCTTCACCACCCCCTTAAAGAAATCCATTGCCTTCTCTTCAAGCTGCAGAGCTCTGTGATGCTTTGATTAGACTTTTCACAACACTCAAGCTCTTCAGGTTCTTAATTTCCTCTTCAAAAATTCACTCCTTGAACGTTCTTGCTCTGTCTTTTTCTTTATTGCCTCATCTGATCCCTTTTCTGATGTTTAGCATTTCATTATACACTTAATGTGTAAACATTAGGTACACTTCCTCTTTTCATCAAGTACACTGAGAAGGCAAATCCAGGCAAAAAAAGATGATCATGATCATGAAAAACATTGATCTCTTTCATTAAATCTATGAAGAAATATAGAGAATAAAATGAGTTGAGAAGGATTTTTAAAGCTTTAAGACAGCTGAGATGTGCATTGCGTTTTTTCAAGCAAATCAATATTTCTGTTTTTGTGCGGGTGTTTGTACCATCACCAACTGGAGTTACAGTAATAGTTTCTCCTTTTTTCCTCTGCTCTCACCACCAGTCTTTCTGTACAGTTCCCCCTTCGTGACTCCTACTCTTGTACCAACCTTTGGCCCACTCCTTTTAAAACAGCATGCAGAGTGATGCAGTACAAAAAGTGAGGGAAACAGAAAGTGACAGCCGCGCTGCACGGTTTTTGCTTCCAAAAGTAAACACCCATTACTCTGATGGTGTTTGGATCACGACGATCACTCAGTCACACTGAAGTGTCGGGTTCAATTACGGCCTGTAAATCTTTTGCTACAGATACAGTAATTATGTGGGATGGATGAAGGGAGTGTGCAGTAAAGGAAAGGGAGCTTTTGCCTGAAGGCTGGAATGTAGTCAATGGACAATGACCCATCACATTAGATCTGTACCCTAACCTTTGTGATCCTCCTCTAAAGACTGGAGACGTTTCTTTCCCCTTGAGTGGGTAAAACCTCATGAAAACGGGATACTAACTGACTCATTGGGGTCATTGCAGCGCTGTAGCACAGTACTCTTGCTGAGAAAATGTGCATTCTAAATTAAGCTTGGGCTCAATTCACACATTATGTGTGTGTATGTGTGTGTTTGTGTTAACCCTATCTTTAGACAGCCATATTGTCAAGCATGTATTCTGTTTCATATCAGAGCAGGTTAGCCACAGAATGTACACTGTGAGGAAACCAATACTGGACCACCTGGCATTCCTCTAACATAGTTTCACATCAAAACTAATATACAGTAGACAGAGAATTAAGAGCTGACAGCCAGAGTCTTTCCCTCATGTTCATCTTTTTATGCCAAGTGCAAAATAAACTCATCTATAGCAAAGAACAATATTATTTTAGAAAAAGTGGTGTGTACAGTACCTTATTTCTTTCACTGCTTCATTTTTATTCCATGCTTTAAGAAACAATCTCTGGCTACATGAGAGAAGATGACGCATTTCAGCTATATGCAAAGCCTTTATCAGATCATGAGCGGTGAACACAAATAGCTATTTTTATGCTTTTTAGCCTTCCTTATGCTCTGATGAAGGCTTTGCATATAGCTGAAATGCATTAGCATAACTCTCGTGGCCAGAATTTCCCGGTTTAAATAAAAATCAAGCACTGAAGAAATGAAGTTGAATAAAAACATCTGATCCAAAAAAAAAAAAAAAAAAAAAAAAAAGCAATGAAGAGATGAGGTATGTGTTTTTTGGACTGCTTCTTCTTCCACACCTCCAAGATTGTACTGTTTTGGGCTTATCACCCTTCTAATATTATTGTTTGTTCAGAATCTCAGACCTCACATTTTTGATTATGGCAATAGTTTCCGTCCCTCTGTTCCAAATGTTGTCAAGTATATTCGGCTTTGCCTGTACACACTTTTGTGAGGCTATTTTAACCTGTGTCTGTCTTTCAGCTCTACTTTATGCTACCATCTTTGGGAATGTGACCACCATCTTCCAGCAGATGTACACCAACACTAACCGCTACCATGAGATGCTCAACAATGTGCGTGACTTCCTAAAGCTTTACCAGGTACCCAAAGGCCTGAGTGAGAGGGTGATGGACTTCATCGTCTCCACCTGGGCGATGTCTAAGGGCATCGACACAGATAAGGTATTGATATTGTTATTTGTGCTAATCGTAGTAGTGGTGGTAATGTGAGTGATGGTAGTAGTAGTGGTAGTACTTTGTTGTCACATGTGCTGTGATGTGATAATCTTAAAGATGACCAGTGACAGTTTTGGCAACTATTTCATTGCCATTGTTAAAGGAAGCACAGTAGTGGTGCTATCTTCCTCTCATTGTCACTGAGTGCTGGATACTGGCTGGATGCTCCAAATGCTAACTGTTAGCCTCCTGCCATTGAGGTGGACTTCCCCCCAGCTAGCATTCTGAAAAAAAAAAAAAAAAAACCTTAATCCAGAGTATCAGTCAGAAACCCTTTTTTGCTTGTAACCAACACCAATGAACTGCTGTCACCTCTTTAATAATGATAGAAAAATGGATATGACAGAAAATTAATTTTTTTAAACATTAAAATAAACATAAAAAAATATTTTTTTAAGTATTGAAAAAGTGGTCAGTAACAAAAACCGTTTTAAAGGAGGCAGGACAACAGTTTAGTTGGGCAGTTGGGCTCTAGCCAAATCTCCCCACCTCTCTTTCCTTTGTTTGCGTTCTTTCAACTGTGCAATGTTGAACAACATCATAAAACATTACATCTATGATGCCAAGTCAACAAAGCAGTGTATTACTAAAGTTTTTTCAGGGGGTGGATTCTCAGTATCTTAGATAGATATTTTTTTCTAACTTAGGATGTAAAGTAATCGTACTCAAAACGCACTGAGAGCATTTCTTTATCACTTTTAGAACATGAGACAGCCCAAGAATACACGAAGACCATTCAGCAGCTAATGCTATTTTGCGTGATGATCCATTACTTCTTCACCTGATATTTCTCTTGACTCTCTGCTCTAATTAGCGAGGTTACTGTCATCTCTGTTGATTAAAGGGGTGGGGGTGGGGTGGTTACAGACTGTGACACACACTTGAGTTGGAGGAAACAAGTTCTTTCAGTGTTGCTGCAGTTCCTCCTGGTTGCCAGTCAGTAAAGGCCCTAGATTACTCAATGACCTTTAACCTACTAACTCAATCAATATGATCATTTCTCTTAGGTTCTTTCAATCTGTCCCAAAGACATGCGAGCAGACATCTGCGTCCACCTCAACAGACAAGTGTTCAATGACCACCCAGCGTTTCGACTGGCCAGTGACGGCTGCCTGCGCTCTCTAGCCGTGGAGTTTCAGACTACACACTGCGCACCTGGAGACCTTATATTCCACATAGGCGAGAGTGTGGACACCCTGTGCTTTGTGGTCTCTGGGTCACTAGAGGTCATCCAGGATGATGAGGTTATTGCCATACTAGGCAAGTCCATATTATGAAATAAGTATTTCCCATTATCTTTGAACAGAACAAATGTTATTTTAGTTTATAGATGCATTTGGTAAATGCAGCCCTGTTATAATATTCTCTTTCTGCTGTATTACTTACACACTTATAGGCTGGAATAGGGATGATACCCAGTGATACCCAATTAGTAAAGAGAGGTTCAATCTACCATCCGTTGACCAGCTCTTTATTGACCATTGCATTGTTAGTTAAACATAACATATTTATGTAAAAAAAAAATTCAACTAGCAAATGAAACAAATAAATCATTCTTGGCTCCATCCAGGTAAAGGCGATGTGTTTGGAGACGTCTTCTGGAAAGAGTCCACACTGGCACGTGCCTGTGCCAATGTCCGGGCTCTGACCTACTGCGATCTGCATGTCATCAGAAGAGATGCTCTGATGAGAGTGCTGGAGTTTTACACAGCCTTCGCCAACTCATTCTCCCGCAACCTCATCCTCACCTGCAATCTGCGCAAACGGGTAAGAATGACGGAAACTCCCAGACTGCACGTGAATTATAAATATCAAGTGCTTTCAAACAGTTAACTGGCCATAATTTAATCCACCAGGTCCACATTTCACATTGTTAACATTTTGATTTGCATTTGTGGTTGCAAACAGCCTACATTGTATAAAAAAAATCAAGCTGGATTATTTAAGTTTAAATTTTACTTTACTTAATATCCTGACTGACAAAATAACGGCTGAGTGTACAGTTAAAAAAAGAGCAGCGTACATAAAAGTAAGTTAAACCAAAAATCAACTTTTCTTATTCATTGTTAATAAGCCTAATGCCAGTTGGTTTGAAAAGTTCCTTGTTTGGAAATGCTTCAGTCTAAACAGAATTTAGGGTGATCCCCAAATCTCAGGGAACATTTATCACTACCACAAATTTCCAATTTATGGACGATAACTGAAGCCAGGCTGACTTTCTGATAATGATGAACAAATATCAGACTTTTTTTGTTGTTTTTAAAAATAGCCTTTAGCTAGAAATAATCATTCTGTGACTTCAAAGTCAGTCTCCAGTCAGTGTATGACAGAGTGTCTTAGTGCGGTTGCAGATTACAGCCTTGGTTCACTGGTTTCAGGCTTACAAACACTATGTCATGTGTCATCTTATGGGAATAACATTATATAAAATCCTAATTAAGAATTCTATTTAGCTTCACTCTGGTACATGTGGTCTGTTTGTTGTGCTGAAATACCCTCCTGTCCCCATTACAAGACTAAGGTGTCAACTGCTTATCAGTTAAAGAATGCCCTTTTTAGAAGGAAACAGCAACATTTACTCAATATGATCACTTTTTTACCTGTTGGAGGAATATTAGAGCTATGCTTTCAAGTTCAAAAGCAAGCACCCTGCCATGACACAAAATGAAAAATACATAATGTTTAATTGCCAATTTGTTACAGCTCCATTATGTGATGAGTCGACTTACATGGCAAATTGTTTCGATTATTTGTTGCTTGACTGGGTTAGTAAACAGTTTGAAGGCAAATCTGGAGCCGCTCTTTTCTATGACAACATGTTTAAAGATTCATGGCTCGTACTCAAACCGTGTTGAATGAAAATAAGGCAATCTATTATTCATTTGAACAGATTTAGAAACTGTTCATGCAGCCTGTTCATGCCTGGCTTAAGATTTACTCTCTGTCCTCTTTGTTGTTTTTAGTATTCAGTTGACCAGTGTTGAGTAAGTCTATGCGTCTGTACAGAAATAAATAAATACATACATTGATAAGATTCTAGGGGCTTGTTTGCATGTGGGCAAAGATGGTTGATTTGTAAGAACCATTAGTTACTGCAGATGGACTCACAGACGAGTGCAGTGTGGTGAATATTGAAAACAGTTTTGGAAAGACTTGGGTTTAAACACTTTTTAAAAAGTCCAGAGATTTCTAGAGAGTTTTATAAGTATTCATTATAGAAATAGTGGAATTTGGTTTCCTAAAGTGAAAATGTTTTGGATGTTTGAATCAACTCACAAAGTCTTTGTGGAGACTCTTCAGTTTCTTTAAGTGCAAAATGCTTTGAGAGCATTATTATGTAATGCTTACGCTCAAGATTAGATGAAACAAGAAAGTGAGACACTAAGCAGCACCAGCCTTTCTGTTCCACAGTTTCTTTGAAGAAGCCCTGCTGCAAGATTATTCTCACAATTTCTCAAGTGTATTGCTGTTCTTCAGTCTTAAATATTTCAAGAAACATTGTAGCTCTAGGCTATAATCCTTGCCCTAAAGCTGTGTTATATGAATAGTCAGTTTCATCCAAGTAGACCACAGTGTACAGTCATCCTCCTAATGAGTACAGCCCACATCATTATCCTAATGCACACATCACTGATCCTTCCGCCTTGCAGATAATCTTCAGAAAGATCGCTGATGTGAAGCGGGAGCAGGAGCGCCAGAAGAACGAAGTGACTCTCTCCATCCCTGAAGACCATCCAGTCCGCAAGCTATTCCAGAGGTTCAAGCAGCAGAGGGACTCTAACATGCTGGGAGACACTCAGACTTATCAAGAGCAGAACTGTCTGCAGGTGGAGCCTCAGCACTCATGTCACACTGACCCCAACCTCTGCACCCAAAGTCAGCCCAACTCCTCTCAGCAGTACAAGAACACACCTTGCACAGGCAGCGTCCCAGGTGTGGCTGCTCCTCCACAAGGCTCACAAACATTTCTCAACACTGAGATCTCAGACCAAAGCCGTACGCAAGAGGCTGCAGAAGCGAGACCAAGGCCTTGTGCGGTGGATCAAGCACACAAGGGGGTCAACAGTCCAATCCAGCGCATGGGGGCAGCTGGACAGGGAGCGGTAGGTGGTTTTGGCAGCAGCGGCCGAGGCTGGGCAAAGTTCAGGAACACCATTTCAGTTGCACCAGCACCTCCTGCTGTTGAGCAAGAAAAGCAAACACAGAAAGAAGAGAACTGGGCTCAAGGGTCCCAGTCATCAGAGCAATTATCTACTGACAGCAAAACCTTGGATTCAGAAGAAGCTCAGGAAATGGGGAGTGCAGGAGGTGGCAGCAGCACAGGGGAAGGAAATGAGGAAAAGAGCGCCCTACACAAAACTGACTCCTGCGACAGTGGCATTACCAAGAGCGATCTGCGCATCGACAGAGCCGGGGATCCAAGAAGCCCCGTTGAGCGAAGCCCCCTGGAAAAGAGCCCGATGGAGAGAAGCCCGTTTGAGCACAGCCCTGGGGTTGAAAATGAAGGCTCAATCAAACACTCCTTTGTGCAGCCCGGGGCTGAGAACACACTCCTTCAAACAACTCTCTGTGAAGCCAAGCTGGAGCTGAAGGGCGACATTCAGATACTGAGTGGCCGACTGTCAGTCCTCGAGTCTCAGGTGGGAGAGATCCTCAGACTGCTGTCAGTCAGAAGAAGGCTGTCACTGCCACAGACTTCAACTCCAAAGCCAAAAGTCAAAAGTCAGGACTTCTTCACCTCCCAGAAGCCTGTCTCACCAGAAACAGATGATGGGCCATTTTGAATGAAAACAAAACAAAAACACTGATGATTAGGAAAAACAACTGGAATCTGGTGTTTCTTGTAAAATATGTTTGGAAAATGTAAAATACTACTACCAATAATAATTTCCATTTCCAGCTGGATTCTGGCCTGCCAAAGAAATTGCTTGCATTATGCAAATGACTGCATGCAGAGATATTTTGTCATGTTACCTCAGCACTACAACAACCCAGGGATTTTTTAATAGTTTTTGCCTTAAGAGGCACTTTCATGGTCCTATGCCTATTGTATGTGAGGCTACATTAAGAATATAGGAAAGGCAGTACTGAAACAATGAGAAACACCCACAATTATGTGTAGGAAATATGTAATTTTTTACCAACATCATAAAATGTGGCCACTTATGCACGGTAATAAAGGCTCCAGTATGTTGAAACATGTTAACATGATGGGACCATCAATAAAGTTACAGTAGAACTGTGTTCAAGTCTTTACTTTTTTTTTTTTTTTTGAGTAAGTGTTCTTGTAATGTCATCCCTGTGTTCCATTTCCACTTTCTTAAAAGACAGTTTAAATTTTTTGGTACCCAGCCTGGAGGTTCTGCAAGGACACACACCTGCCATAATGTTTCTAATCTCACTTTCAGTTTTCATGTTTAGGGAGCAGCCAGTGATCCAACTGTGCACAAGCAGCTGTCGGACAGAATTCTCTGTTGTGGAAAGACTCTTCCTTCCTCCATGCACTTTCCAAATGTGAAAAAGGCATCATCTTATTGGATAGAATAGTTAGATTCCACAGTTTGTCAACATTTTGCTGCCCACTTAAATTGAAGTGATAATGACCACCCCCAGAATATTTAAATATCAGGGAAATTAATAGCTGCTAACATTGTTTTAAAAAGCACCTCCTTCCCATTGTTTTGAAGGCAGCATCACTATCAGTTGTCAGCACAGAGCAGAGTGCATAATAATGCAGAAAGTTCATACATTTCCACGAGCATGGAAGCAGCTCCAAATAGAAATGGCAGGACATTTTTTTTTTCATTGCAAATAATCATCATATCAAGATTAGTTTGGTAAAAATGATAATGTCTCAAAGAAAATTGGGAACATTTCACTCATAAAATCAAGCCCTGTAACAGCTGCTTCTTGATACTTAATACTAAATACTAAATACATTCTTTTTTTCTTTTCTTTTTTTTTTTTTTTACTCTGCCCTAATCTCAGGTATAGGGGAACCTGTGACCAATGAAGTGAAAAAAGTAGAGTGATGCCTGCTCATCAGAGGTAGTTTTGTCTCCTCTGTTCTAGATACATTCAAGCACAGGATTTAATATTTATTCAAATCAGTAAAATGAACGTGCTACTTAAAAACATGGATCCAAGATAGATTGTGTATGGTTGTCACATTAAAACTGATTTGACAGAGTGGTATGCATGCTTACATTATTGTGAAAATTATGTGAAAAGAATCAATATATGTGTACACGAATAAGTTTCTCTCAAAAGTGAAGTGCAGACTACTACAGAAAACTACAGGAAAATGTAAGACCCAATCAAAAAACCTTGAACCGCAGAAAGATACAGGTCCACACATGTCATGAGGCCTTACACTGATGCTCATGTCTGAATGCTCACATCCCAATGCAACAAATCCTGCTAAATATCCTCATTTCCATCATGAATGGCCTGTGTGAGGTCTGTATGCAAAACCATGAAAGAAATCATCACACCCAAATACCAAATAAAGCAAGCCCAATAATGAGTGTTGCAAGCAGCCACCTCATTGTGTGCATGATGCCAGAGCTCCAGGTGAGGGGAGCTGAGGGCAGAGGGAGGATCGACACAGTGGGCGGCAGTGTGTTGGCTGTTAGAAGTTATTATTAGTTTGGTGCTTGGTTTTATTCAGAAACTGAAATTAAATCAAGAGAAACAGATTTTTTTTCACTCTCCTGTCCAGAGACAGCGGATATAACATTTATAAAGGACAACAGATTAAATAATAAAATAGTAAACTAACGTATGCACTAGTATTTATTAGTAGTATTCCTGAGTAGCTCCGACCAGGAAATTGAAAAATGACCTTTGACCTTTTTTCCATGTTTGGTTTTTGGTTTTCAGCGTTTGTTTCTCATTATTTGATTTGTGTTACTGAGAATGAATTTCTTTAGACATTTGTATCAGTGATCAATTTTGGGCATGTTTGCATCTGTATGACAGGTGGCATAATAATCCGGCCCAGAGTTCAACTTTCGTTAAAACTGGTAAAAAGTGTGGAGCTGCTCCACAGACAGTGAGCTGATTCTGAAGATGCAGTGTTTTTTTGATTTGGAGTTTTCAGTCCAGATTGACCTTCTTTTATGGCAGGTCGTCACTTTACATCCTCATTCCAAAGTAAATCGCCAAGACTGAAAGGAAACAGCGGTTAACAAATTGTTTTCGCAATTTTTCTGCAACCAGTGTAAATTATCAGGACGGGCAGGACACACCATGTCTGACCACTCACAGGCCTCCACAACAGAAGGTGGCGCTAATGTCCTGCTGGAAGTTTGCTGCAGCGGTGGAGCCCCGCGTTTGCAGCTCGGAAGAAAAGTGAGCTCCAAAAGTTGGACAGCAGCTCCCAGACGCCGCTCAGGTACAGTCTGATCTTTCCTCCAAACGCCTCTAATCCCACTGAACTGACCGCTGGCGAGGCTCAGGGCCCGGACAGAGAGAGGCCCCTGTCTGCAGCTCTGTGAAGGGCCACAGGGCCACACTGTCTCTGCAGCTCTGCAAGGCAACGTCTCCCAGCAGACTAGACTTGTGCTGAGTGTGATCATTGCTAACCCAGCAGCTGATGTGTAACATGAATCTGTACAAGACATGAGGCCGCTGGCTCAGTGCTGGTGAAGATCAGGGGCCAGATTCTCCAAAAAGTTCTTACTAATAATCTTAAGACGTTTCGTAAGAGGAAAAAATGAGAAGTTCATAAGAATGTTCTCAAGTGCTATTCCCCATTATTTTCTTAAGAACTGCACATTATCTTAAGAACTTCTTGATTTTTTCCACTTACGAACTTCTCAACTATCTACCTTTATGTAAACAAACAGCCTCGAGCTGCAACCCACAGCAGTTCCATCTAAAATACAACAAAACAATATCCATTATAGTCTCAACTTTGATTTGATGTTATAAAAGTGTTTTCTCAAAAACTGAGATACATACTTTGTATTGGACAGCGACGATATTACTAACCTATTATTAGTTAATGGAATCTAAATATAATTGACACATGAGTGGTGACTGGTGGCTAAACAAAATGTCCTCATACAGACTCAGAAACAATATATGTGCCTATATGTGTCTAAATACTGGTTTAGATATTAGGCTGAATTACAGTTTAGATAATGATTATCACTATGTTAACATATACAATGTAAAATTATTAAGGTATTAGCCTACTACATTAATCTATGTTATATAATCAAATTTGGCTCTAAATTAATCAAAGATGTTTGAAAAATAGCTTACCTTCACACAGCATGTGGTTACTTAAGACGACCTTTACCTGTCTTAAAGTTACGATACTATTTAAGAAAAATAGTAAGGTAATTTCTTTCAAGAATCCCATTTATTCTTAAGAAAAATCTTAAGAGTAAAGTTGAGAACATTCTTAAGATCTTTTGTTTGGATTCTTAAGATATTTTGTTTGTGAATTCGAAAATATCTTAAGATTCTTCTTAAACCCAAACTTAAGAAAAAAAGTGGAACTTAAGAAGAAATTTAATTTTAAGAACCTTTGGAGAATCCGGCCCCAGAAGTCTGCCTCACACTTTACAGCCAGCAGCTGCTCTCTGATTGCAGATCGAAATCCTCCTCAGCCTGGCTCTCTCTAATAGTTTAGTTAGGTTATGAATTTTATTTATAGCAGGGTTCAAAATACATCAGTGTCAAAGCAAGAGAAAAGATGGCACGAGCTATAAATAAAACAAACTACAGAACAAAGCCATCATCTCAGACATGTCTTATTGCTGGCCCTGAACTGTCAGACTTGTTATGGGATGATCTGATCAGCATGACACTGCCTTCAAATGGAAGTTGTGGAAGTATCTCACATGTTCAGACTGCTCACTCAAGGCCCCGTGGAGCCGGAGAGAAATAATCCATTTTAAAATATGTGGCCATGTAGGTAGAAATCATCATTATTATTGTTTTTGTTCTTGTTCTTGTTGTTTTTTGGCAGAATCACTTTAACAACATATTGCAAACCTGCCATAGGCAAGGCAAGGCAAGGCAAGGCAAGGCAAGGCAAGTTTATTTGTATAGCACATTTCAGCGACAAGGCAATTCAAAGTGCTTTACAGAGAGCATAAAGGTATTAAAACAATATAAAAGAACACAAGAAAACATACATAAAAACAATTAATAAATAGAAGCTAAAAGGAGAAAGGCATTAAAACAATATAAAAGCAACACAAGAAAATATGCATAAAAGCAATTAATAAAAAGAAGCTAAAGTTAAAGGAAGTTAAAAGTTACAGTGCAGTGTAAAATATTAAACCTTAATGTGGTTTAATGGAAGGCAGCGGCAAACAGAAAAGTCTTCAGCTGTGATTTAAAGGAACTGAGAGTCGCAGCAGATCTACAGTTTTCTGGGAGTTTGTTCCAGATATGTGGAGCATAAAAACTAAACGCTGCTTCTCCATGTTTAGTTTTTACTCTGGGGACAGAAAGCAGACCTGTCCCAGACGACCTAAGAGGTCTGGATGGTTCATAATTTAGCAGTAGATCAGAGATGTATTTTGGCCCTAAACCATTTAGTGCTTTATAAACCAACAGCAATATCTTGAAGTCAATTCTTTGACACACAGGAAGCCAATGTAAAGATCTGAGAACTGGAGTGATATGATCCACTTTCTTGGTCTTAGTGAGGACTCGAGCAGCAGCATTCTGAATCAGCTGCAACTGTCTGATGGATTTTTTAGGGAGACCTGTGAAGACAGCATTACAGTAGTCAAGTCTACTGAAGATAAATGCATGGACAAGTTTTTCCAAATCCTGCTGAGACATAAGTCCTTTAATTCTTGATATATTCTTAAGGTGATAGTAGGCTGACTTTGTAACTGTCTTAATGTGGCTGTTGAAATTCAGGTCTGAGTCCATGACTACACCAAGATTTCTGGCTTGGTTTGTGGTTTTTAACATTATTGACTGAAGCTGAGCGCTAACTTTTAATCGTTCTTCCTTGGCTCCAAAAACAATTAATTCAGTTTTGTCTTTGTTTAATAGTGTGAAAGCACTGAACAACTCTATGCCAAGCTTTACTTTGGTTTTCAAAGTAGGGTCTGAGGACCCCCCAGAGGTCCTTGACAGGCGTCCAGGTGGTCCTCAGCAAAATGAGGTCCAGTTTAATTTCACCACAATTTAATTTATTAGAAAATGCTATGATGCAATACATTTAAACCTCTTCAGCTGTGCCGGTGGGTTCATCCTCAGAAATCAGATCTGGGGTTAAAGCTACAGAATAAAGTTACAAAATTCTTTATCCCAAAGTTTCCAAAGATCCCAAATGTATTCTGCTGAATTTCTGAGGGGTGTAGAAATTGATGCACAGGATGTTTCCATATTTTCTATTGATGTCATACTGCAGCTATATAACAGTGGTGTTTTGAGGTTGAATATTTCACTCAGTATAGGTGTGATGTAGCTTCAGTGACATGTGACAGCCAGCAGATACACAGTATAGATGTGACGCTGTCATGCAACTGGGACAAAATGTTTTTCTAACCTTGAAGGGAGCTGATTTTCTCTTAATTAAATCAGAGTTCAGGACATTTGGAATCTATTTGTCAGTGTTCAAGTATAGAATCTGAACATTTTAATACCTCACACAAATGAGAATATTTTTTTATATCAGGATAAAAAATGTCCTGATGGATCATCAGCAGGTTCATATAAAATAGGACAGTTGACATAAATGTTTGTTATCCAGTGTTTAAATGTAGTAAATTCCTGATCTAGCAAACCCCATGTTGCTGCAAATGATGTTGCAGCGTTGTGGCTCCAAACCAGGCTGTGTGTTTGCTGTTCCAGATGGAGCTGCAGCTTCCCCCCCACGAGGGAGATGAGCTGTCCGTGGTTGACATGCACACAGGTGGAGAGCCTTTGCGGATCATCCTCAGCGGATACCCGGAGGTCAAAGGTGACACGGTGCTGTCCAAGCGGCGCTACGTCAGAGAGCACCTGGACCACCTGAGGAGGGTGCTGATGCTGGAGCCGCGGGGCCACTGCGACATGTACGGCGCCCTGATCGTGGACAGCGAGACGCCCGAGGCCGACCTGGGGGTGCTCTTCATGCACAACGAGGGCTACAGCACCATGTGTGGACACGCCGTCATCGCGCTGGGACGCTTCGCCGTGGACTACGGCCTCGTCAAAGAGCCCCAGTCGCCCGAGACCCAAGTGAACATCCACTGTCCCTGTGGCCTGGTCAAGGCTTTTGTCCAGTACTCTCATGGGAAGACAGGAGGGGTGAGGTTCCTCAGTGTCCCGGCGTTTGCATTCGCCACAGGTAGGCCTCAGTTCCAGGGGACCCGAACAAACACAAATATCACAACAGGGCTGGGCCATACGGACAAAATCAAATATCTCTGACCAAATACCTCAGTAATGTGATGATATGGTAGGAAGGACTGTTAGTGCTTTCATAGCATATTTACACACTAGAGATTTTCCTAATCAGTCATTAGTACTGTTGATAATGATGACCAGCAGCTGGAGACAAACAATAAAAAAAGCTAGAAAACACTTCACTGTGATGCAAACTGCTTCACACAGCAAAACAACAGAACAACACACACACACACACCACCCAAAAAAATAGACAATGACAAACACAATAAAAACAGGAGGTGAGGAAACGCCGTCATAAATCTCATCAGCTGGCAGCGGGGAAACAGCAGAGGCAGGATGAAGGCCAATAAGAAATAAATTAAACTCTAAACAGCCAAAATAAAAAGTCGCAATAACATCAGAAAGATCTCAAATAAACAAGTAAACAAATGAACAAATAAGTAAATAAAATAAAAATATAAAGGGCAAGATAAAATGCTAAAATATAAAATAATAAAAGAAGGATCACATGTAGAAGTGAGGCTGATAAAACAACAGGGAAGATAACAGGATAGACTGAAATGGAAAATAGGCTAAAATACATAAATAGATATACAAATAAATAACTAAAATTCAAGTATTTAAAAGAAAAATTTCACTCTGAACTTGTCTTCATCAAACTTCATCAGAACAGTGGAATTTCTTCCTGTCGGCCTTGCGTTGAAGAAGCTGTGTTCCATGTTTACAGTTGATTATATTCATATACACGGGTTTCCTTTCTGTCCACAGTCAGGTGTCTGGACAGTGCTTTCACATCCAGAACACATGGAGCTGTATCACCGGGCTTCTCCTCTCCACATGCATGACACCGTTTGCAAAATGTCTCATTCTTGTCAGATGTGACTGTGACAGTGGAGGGCTTCGGCGACGTCGCGGTCGACATCAGCTACGGAGGAGCTTTCTACGCCTTCGTCAGTGCCCAGTGCTTCGGCCTGGACGTCTCCAAGTCCAGGACTCGGGACCTTGTAGATGCTGCCACTGCAGTGACCAAAGCTGTCAAATCTCAGGTGAGACATGCCAGCAAATGAGAAAAAATAAAAGAAAAAGAAAAAAAACTGTTGTTGGACTTGACGATATGATGATGATGATTTATACTTTATTGACAGCCAGGGCTGAAAGTTTTCATGCATCAACAGCAGCTCCATTAGTAACAGCATGTAACAAGAAAGAAAGAAAGAAAGAAAAAAGAAAGAAGAAATGCATACATTTGCATCGAATTACAATCACTGAGGACAAAAATCTAGTGCAGATATCAGGCGAGAGAGAGAGAGAGAGAGAGAGAGAGAGAGAGAGAGAGAGAGAGAGAGAGAGAGAGAGAGAGAGAGAGAGAGAGACAGAGAGAAGAGCCCTGAGAACCCGAGCTTGAAGGAGACACATATACTCATATCAGTATATGTGTCTACTATACTATACTATACTTTAATATCATAATTAATATTATCATACATCTCTATATGGTGCTGGTTTTAAAATAAGATTTTTTCTGGTTGATATTCCACAGCCCCCCCTGGTGGCTCTGTTGATGCACATGACCTTCTTATTCCCCCTGTAACTTGTGTAATGTGTCGGGTGTTGTCTGTTGTAAGAAGCATGCTGTGAAAACAACATTCAGCTCTAAATAAAAACGGAAAATATCAAGTATGCTGTAATGTTGATGGAGCCAGATCAGCAGAATGCCATCCTCCTGTGAGCAGATACTGAGCTCAGGTCCTATAGGTTAAGAGAGCAGCTGGGAGTTCAACACACTGTGACTGCAGCCAAACTATGCTCTCCTCCCTGTCCAGGTGAAGCTGCACCACCCAACCAGCGATGACCTGGCCTTCCTCTACGGCACCATCCTCACCGACGGCAAAGACGCTTACTCATCTGAACCCACTGCCAACATGTGTGTGTTCGCAGAGGCTCAGGTATTCTGCCGCCGCGCCAGCTTGTGTTTCCGTGCTTTGGAGAGAGCCGTGTGGATTTCCGTCTCATTTCCAGCCTCTTGTGCCGGGTAATGGAGGGGGTTTCCAGCCTCGGCCCGGAGTGAAACAGATGCGGATCTGGTTTCCTTGTAACAATAGCTCTCTCGTGCTTTAGGCTTTTTTTTCCCTGTATTTGTGGTTAACATGGCAACAGGTGTTTGTCAAAGCAGCAGTCATGAGGATGAGGATGTCTAGACCAGGCAGAAAACACCCTGAATGACCCCGACTAACTCCAGCCATCTGTTAGAAACATCTCAGAAACAATACCACACAGTGCCAGTGTAGAAAACAGAGTGCTATGAAGTGAGGCTTAATGGAGCAGTGGTAACACTCAGTCATGTGTGTGGTTCCTTGTTGAACAGCAAGTTAAAACTAGTGATTCCTGACTTGTGGACGCATTCAGTAGCTATTGTGCAGAAGAAAATTCTTAATGAATGAATGAGAGAATTATTTCAGAATTCTGTTTGAGAGCAGTCTTCATGAAAAAAAAATGGAGCTGTTTTTCTGAATTAATGACATAATCATCTTTAAATTATCTTTGTTTCATGAATGCAGAAAAAACACCTCAGTTCTGAGATAATTATCTCATGAATTCAGAAAATATATATTTTTTCTTTTTCTTAGAGAGAAAACATTGTGCTTCTGTAGTAAATACTGAACACATGAAGGGTCTGGTTTACAGTTTTTTTTTTTTTTTTTTTTTTTTTTTTTTACTGGGGCTGCGACTAACCACTATTTGTATTGTTGATTAATCTGTCAGTTATTTTCTCAATTGATTGACTAATCATTTTGTTAATGTAATTGTCAAAACAATGACAAATTCCTTTTTTGAGTTCCCTGAGCTAAAGCAGCTTTTTAAATTTTCTTCATTGGTGTGACAGGCAGCCCAAAACCCAGAGAGTTCATTTTATTAATGCAACAGCACGAAAAGGAGAAAAGCCAGGAGACTGCAACATTGTGAAGCTCTAACAGGTAGCTGTTTGGCAGATTGATTTGATAAGCTATTAAAACGATCAAATTGATT
The DNA here is from genome assembly GCF_902150065.1 of Myripristis murdjan. Taxonomy (NCBI): domain Eukaryota; kingdom Metazoa; phylum Chordata; class Actinopteri; order Holocentriformes; family Holocentridae; genus Myripristis; species Myripristis murdjan. Next base: position 30,625,608 of record NC_044003.1, on the reverse strand, counting down.
ATCAAACTAATTGATTTTGAAAAGATTTTGTTGGTCTTGACTGTTTGAGCCCTGGCAGTCCCCCAGCAGTGAGGCTGTCTAATCTAGAGAACACAGAGGACTGATTCCATCAGGGAAGCTTTTATGAAGATTTGTCTGTATATAGATATGAAGCATTACAAGAGACTGACTGACTATTAATTTACTTATTTATTTACAAATGTATTTACTTACTTAACTGCTTATTTATTTACTTTCTTACTTATTTATGTATTAATTTACTTAGTTATTTACTTATTTATTTATTCACCTATTTATTTATTTATCCATTGTATTGTATTTGCTTTGGTTTTCGACTGCTTACCTTCTGTCATGTGCATTTCATTATTTCATTCTAATTTATTTCTTCAGTATGTGTTTTTTTTTCCATTTTTTTCCATTTTGTTTCATAAAAATAAATAAGTAGCTACTGACAGTGGGCTGCTTGGTGTGTTTGCAGGTGGACCGCAGCCCCACCGGCTCCGGGGTCACGGCCCGCGTGGCCCTGCAGTACCACCGAGGTCTGCTGGGCCTGAACCAGAGCCGGACGTTTGAGAGCGGGGCCACCGGCTCCCGGTTCACAGGACGAGCTGTCCAGGTAGGAGCTCCTCTCTCAGGTCAGCAGGGCCGCCGGCTCCCAGCAGAGCTTTACGAGCGAGCTCGGAGAACTCAGGCGACGTGTGTGAGTGTGTTGATAAGACGGCGGAGACATGAAAGGCCTCAAGGTCCACAGTCCGGGTCACATGATGTCATCAAGCAAAGGTCAAGAGCACTTTGTTCCATACTGATGTGCCCGGGTCGGGACCAGTGCTGGACAGATAACACTGTGCTGATCTGTGTTTTACACACAGATCACACTCTAATCTGATAAAAAAAAAAAAAAAAAAAAAAAAAAGTAAAAGGTTAAGAAATAAAAATTCAAGATAATGACCAGAAAATTGCCAAAAAAAGAAAAAAAAAAATCAGTTAAAACTACATTCATTATTATAATTGGGTACATTTCTTGTATCTTATTATTACTATTATTATTATTATTTTACAAACACCCCAAACCTGATGCTTGTGGCCTCATTAGATCTTGTGACAGGAACAACCACTAATTTCAATATTTCAACCTTGAACGTCTTCCAGGTTGTGTACAAATAACTGGCCGTTTATGTTGACTGAAAACGGCTGTGGCTTTGTATTTAGGTGGCTGCTTTTATGCGAATTAACATGTAGAGATGTGGATGTGATTTGAACTGAATGGATTTACCTCAATCCTATCCACTGAAGGCCGCTGACATGGTTTGTCTGTCGTGAGGTGACTACTGCTTTTAAATGATTTACATTTGCAGAAACCCCAGGCAAATCACGAGGCAAACTGACATTCAAATATGTGAAGGAGTGCAAGAGCTTATCTGGGATGTTTTGTTTTTTACCCTGAAACCGTAGAAAAAGCATGGAAGAGTCACATGCAACTTCTGTTTGTCAGTCCACACTGTTCTCTCTTGTTATGATCACCTGGTTAGTGGTTGGACTTGTTCCTCGATAATAAAAGTGAACTTGACCGAGGCATGTTGCTGTTGTTTCCCTCTGTGCAGGAGACTCAGTGTGGAGACTTCAAGGCTGTGGTGGTGGAAGTTGCCGGCAGGGCTTTCTACACCGGTGTGTCCCGCTTTGTGCAAGAGGCAGATGACAAACTCGCACGTGGCTTTCTCCTGAAATGAGCCTCAACAGCAGCTTGGCTCTCTAATCTTGGGTATTAAATGTCAAAACGGTTTTGATTATGTTCTTTTTTTTTTGTTGTTTCTAACCAAGATTCGGTAGAACTTGTAGAGATTCACCAATAACTGCAGTGCTTACCTCCCTGATTCCTCCATGTGTAGGCAGGTGTGGACAGTCCATCAGTTTACCTGTGTCTGACTTCCACCATGGCCATCTGTGAAGGTGCTGTAACCCTTAAGCATCTCTCTAATGGCTAATGGCAGTTTCTCTCCTCTATGATAGTTTTTGATTAATCTCCTGGTGATCCAGCGCTATATCATTTGCGAAAGAAGAATTTTACACAAGTCAAGCATAAAAACTGTGCCAAATAGTAACTTCAAATACATGGGTGAGAGTCCATGTAGACACATTCCTTTTTTTTCGTTAATGTTTCCAGCATTTCCCTACATACGGGCTACAATAAATCTGTAGGATGATGTACTTTGGTAATAGTTCTTATTAAGCATACGAACAGCTTCGTTTGAGTAATGGAGGAAAGTGTATACGATATTTATCCCTGCACAAGCAAGAAAAATCAGAAATCAGAGCGTTCTGCATCAATATAAATTGGAAAAGATTTGATTTGACACTCCAACCAGGAGCATATTGATCATGTGGAAGTTTAATATTTAATAAAAAGGTTACTAACAATGCAGAATATATATCTAAACCAAATTCAAGCAATAAGGCAAACCTACTACTATGTAATATCTGCATATAAGTAAATGTGTTGAGCTGTTGATGTTTTAGACATAAATTTCCCAAAGATCAAAATTCAAAAGTATGTGGATGTTACTGGATCTTAAGGACAGTAGTGTCATTTTGACTTGTTGCTCTCTCCACACCCAGTGCACTTTCCAAAGGAAAGGGGTAAGCAGGAAGGGACTCAAACTGTGGGTACCATCCATTTATTGCTCACAACTTGTTGCAGTTTTTGACCACTAGATGGACCTAACAGCCCAGTTTGCAACACAACATCCTGCAAGTTTGCAGGGTTTGGCCGAACATCTGACCTGGTTTGTTGAGGATGGGGTCAAAAACTTTAGAAGCACACAAAGACCTTGGAGGGAAAATGAAGACTCTGAAAGACTATTGAAAGACTCAGACAGGGTACATTCAGCAGCCTCATGTTCTAGCCACTGTTCTAAGAGGCGGGGGTTTCCCTTGCCTCTCACAATGTAGAACAAGAAAAATGTCAAATGCATAGTGGCTTTTTCAGTGCATTTGCCTATTAAACAAAGAAAACAAATGGCTTTCTCCCATTTATTAACCTCAGGTCATCATACAATGGAGGGCAATATTTAAATTATAAAAGTCCAACGGAGCTATCTCACATTGGATGGATTTACACAGGAAAATGTCCACATCTGATGGTTTCTCCAACACTGAAAACATCACATGTGGATCACACAGGGTTTAAGATTTTTTTTTTTTTTTGCATTGTAAAATCAGCCAATAATGCAGGTAACATATTTCATCTATCCAATAAAAACTTAAGAGGACGCTCCCATCAAAAGGGAAGGGCAAAGTGAATTGCATTGACTGTGTATGGTTTTACTTACACTTAGAATAGTAATTATGAATTTATGTGTGCATGTGTACCAAGCACGTAATCTTATATATAGATATATGTAATCTATGACATGAGTGTCCACACTGGTTGAGAAATTGCAGATTAGGCCCAGGCCTCAAGAGTACCCACTCAACAATTAAAATCAACAGAGTTAAGGCCAGCTCTTAACAAGGAAAATGTCCAAAAACATACAGTGATCCGATACATAAATGCTGCAGTAATGTTTAATAAAAAAAAAAAAAAGAAAGAAAAAAAAAGGGGTGGGGGTAGGGCTTTGTCACTTGCAATTAAAACCACTTTTATCCAATGTACTTTCTCAGTCCGGGGTTGGTTTTCATTGCAAGAGAACAACAGGGTCCAGGTGAACTTGGGATTCAGTCTTTCTCCCAAATGATAACTGGTGTGGGAAAACACCCCCCCCTTAATCTCTGAAATCATCCCGTTATAAACTGCCCCCACTTTTCCCCTCACTCTCTCTTTATTTCATGGGCTCATCTTCCTGTTGGGGTCGAACATCAAGACCTGAAGAAGTCTGTTAGCTGCACATTTCATTCTGTGCCTACAAAAACAACACAGAATGCTTCCTATCAAACAGCTGTGAGTGTTTTTTTTTCATACTTGGAGGGGAGACTCTCTCTGGCATTCACTATACAGCACATGGAGGAAGTGTAAGCCAGCAGGAGCAACATCCTGCTTTTCACCGCAAGTTTTATCGAGCTTTCCTTTAGAGGCATGACCGAGGCGACTCTCCAATCTCTCACAGCGAGAGTTATCTTATTTGGTTGTATCTAACTACTTTTGGCTTCTGCTCCATTTAACATTGAAAAGTAAGAAAAGGAGAGGTTTAAAAGAGATTTTCAGTGGCTCAGCAGCTATGGGGTGAAGGCATGGTTTATTCGGGCTGAGCTGGGTAGGTGGAATGTGGATGTCGGTCTGACCCACTGATGGAATGACTTTGAGTGGGAGGGGGCAAGCACAGCGGGACTGAAGAGACAGGCTAGCAAACCGAACCCCGCTTAGAAGTTGAGCTTTGTGACCGGTCTCTCTCTGCCTGAGTCCGTGGTCTGGTTATTGATGCGCTTGCGGTTGCGTTTCATCTTGGACAGGTCCTTGTCAAAGACCTCACCCGACCGCAGCGCTGACACCAGGTCGTCGAACTCGCCGCCGTCGTCCTCCCCGTTCGCCTTGGCTTTCCGTGCCTTGCGCTCCTTCTCCCTCTGCTCTTTCAGCTGTGGAACAGAGTGAAGGAGGAAGAGAGGAAGAGTGATGACCGTGTTGACAGTGACAGGTGCTGCTCCTACCTGTTCGACCTCTCAATTTCCACATTATCCCAGAAACTCAAATGAATTTATGTAAAATGATGTGTTAAACGACACTGCCCCTTGTTGTTTCCTGAGCCAAAACAGCCCACATGGTGTACCGCCCTGTTTGTCAGGGCTTTTCAATTTCACAAACCCCCATTTGAGGTGAATTTGCCCTACAGGGAGCCTTAGATCAAAAGAGACTTTGAATTGTGTTGCATATTAAATGCTTGTGCATTTAAACACTGACTGACCTCTGAATATATTTATTTATTTATTTTCAAATTTTCTGGTAATTAAAAACATTTTTTTTGGTGTACACACACACACACACACACACACACACACACACACACGCTCATACTTGTACATATAACTACTCCTGATTTTGCTGAGAACCCCCTGGAAGCCCCTCAAGGACCCCTGGAGGTGGCTGCACCAGAAAACCACTGCCTTTAATCGTGCGGCACATGGAAACAGGGAGCGATCACATACCTGGGCTTCCATTCTGGCCCTGCGCTCCTCCTCTTCCTTGCGTTTGCGCATGTTCTCATTCTCCTGCTGCGCCTCAGCAAACGACTGGAGGAACTGGTCAAAGATGCCAAAGAATTCATCTGGCTGCATCTTACTGGCATCCTCACCGAAGTGCTTCACTGCCCTCAGGAACTATGGGACCACAGAAGGGGGCAAATGGGGAGGGGCATGTGGGATTAGATTTACAACAGCACACAGCAGAGTCGTGTTTTCCTCCATCTTTGACTGCTTTACAGGACACTCATTAGGTCTGAGCTCTTTGAAATCAGAGCAGGCGACCAGTAGTGAGGCTTTGAAGCCCGTGTTAGCCCAGATTCAACTGGCTACTGATTACAGCTGAGGCCGCAGACTGGAGCCAGAGCCCAAATTAAGGAAACATGTTTTTTGCTTGTTTTGCACAGCAAATAAAAAAGGAGGATAGCCAGATGGGGGATCATGCTGAGAACATATACCTTCAAAGATGTGTATGTTAAGGCCAACTTGATCTGTGCCATGCAAAGTCAGGAAAAAAACACATCACTCGTTATTGAGGACATTTAATGTTTCCTGTTTGTAAGGTGCATTCACATGTTTGTTACATGTGATGCTGCAGGCTTGTGCTGCCTCGCGACAGGAATCAAGTGATAATCTGGGACATTTGGCTTGAAAAATATACTCAAAATGTCATCCTGCATTTTCTTGTGCATCTTAATATTTTGCAATTTTTTTAAAAACATATTTCTACATACAAACATTGACGCTGTTCAAAGACCTAGCAGGGTTTGTGGTTCCTCATAATTACTGCAGTCAATATTCTCAGACATTTTTGAAGATCTATTTGTGGGACAGGCACTGTAAATGATGCACAGAGATGAGGGGCTGCCTGGTGAGGAGTTATAACAAGCTTGGTGGTAAGTGTAACAAGGAAAAACACCAACAGACATCAACATGAATAAAACTGGCATCAGCATAACAAAAACTCAAATACACATACAGTGGTATATATTATTTGTTAAAAAGCACTCACACTGCAGTGCTTTTGATAAAAGTGCCCACCTGTATGCTGTGGTGTTACAAGCCAGCAGATATGATCTAGGCTCCTAAAACCTTGACACCATGACAGACACATTGTAAATAATAAAAAGCCTGACACAGTTCTGTTAATATCTAATCCTGTCCCTCTGTTCCTGGTGTCCCTTTTGAGCAGCAGACACTGAAACTGATGAATAATGAGGCCAGCAGTGCTTGAACAGAAAGCAGAGCACCTGCAACACAGTTATTGGCTTTCCTAGAAAGGTGGCTGAGTGGGTCGATAAGTCATGTAGACACAGCTGCCATGACAGGAAACAGGATGAAGGTTTTCAGGGAACGTGTCGAGAAGCGACCGCATGCTGTCCCGCCGACTTGAAACAGATACATGTACTCAGTTTCCTATTTGTTCTGGAAGAAACAAACCACAGAGCCCACAATGCCGCTGTGCTCACCAGTTCTTTGGCCTCAGTGAGAGAGTCCTCCACGTCGGAGAAACTGAAGCTGGCCACAGTGATGAACTGGCTCACCACTGACACAAACTTGTCACCGACCTCCTGCGGTCTCTTCTTCTGGTATTCCAGCTCCTGAGAGCAGCAAGGCAAGGAAAAGGGACGTGAGGAGGAGGAGCAGTGAACGCTATACAACTGAATCAACTGAATGGGAAATTCATCATTTAATTGTAATGTGACCAGGGTTTCCCCCAGGATTTTTTGAAACTGTGGTGCTAAGGTGGATGACCCCCCCCCCCCCCCCCCCCCCCCCCCACACACACACACACCATTTGGGGGTGGGGGGAGATAAGCCAACCGGACCAAATGTGTTAGAATGTAACAGAAACACAAAGTTTGGTTCGGACCAATACACACTTTATTTACATTGCTACATATTGCACAACTGTATTATTGGCAGTGTTCAGCCTGGCTGAGAGCACTTCATCTCTTTTTTTTTTTTTTTTGAAAAAGAGCTCTAAGGCGCTATTGTAGTTCAACTCAGCCAGAGGTGGCCCATTAATGCTGAGCAGCATGCATGCTGCCAGATGGTCTCCCTGCAGCCTGTTCCTCAGGTCTGTCTTCACCTACACATAAATACAATTTAAAGTGAGTGGAACTTGGTAAATTGAGAAAAACCAAACCATCTCTGGCTTACAGTTTACTATTAACCAAATGGCTAAAAAACGGCCATGCCTCGAGGTAGGGACTCTGAGCGGCCTTGAAAACTCCTGGGTGGGGCTTGGGGTTTACTTGGTGCTGACTGGATTTACTCAGGGCGCGATGTGGTGTCAACAGAAAGCAAACAGCCGGGCACTAGGCGTCCCTAGCAACACGGCCAACACTACCAAGCTAACGCTAACGTGCTAGCTAACGTTAGCTAACAGTAACAACACACTTTTTAGCCGGCATTTTTAGGGACGCTAACGTTAGCTTTAGCGGACGTTAGCTAACGCTAACAACAGGCTTTTTTAACAACACGCATTTTGATGCCCCGGTCATGGTCGCGCAACCGCCCGGTGACTTTACAGGAACGTCCTCTCACTCGGCCTCTCAGTGGAGACACAGCAGGTGAGAGGGCCGAGCGAGAGGACGTTCCTGTAGCAGCTCCTGCCCCCCAGATACTACCAGGAACACTGCAGAAGCCCCAGCCACAAGCCATCCACAACCCGAAAAAGCTCCAGCCCCGTCATGTCATATTTGGCTTTGACTATGACTGAACATTTGCTCTCACTTTAAGGAAAAAAATTCGGGATATATATCTATTCAGCCAAAATATATCGGGATATGACTTTTGGTCCATATCGCCCAGCCCTACTGTCGGTCGCAATGCAATGTTAACATTAATAACATTAGGGTCGTTTTCACAGGCTTGAACAAAAAATGGATTAAACTTAATCTTGCTTAGGTACCTTGCTCTCGCCCTTTTCTCTCCCTCTGCTTTTTACCGCCTCCACTCTTGAGCGCGCAGCAGTAGGACAAAGCAGGCGGGTGATAACTCCGGTGCGTTTTCAAAATAAAATTAATTGCGGCGTAGTGTAACATGTCGTGATATTTAATTTATCATTTAAAACTCTGATCATAGTAAGTATATGTGCGCAAATATATGCTATGTGTGTATGTAGGGTCGTTTTCACAGGTCATTCATACAATATACTTTAAATTGTGTTAACACCCGAAAAAAAAAAAAAAAAAAAAAAAAAAAAAAAAAATCATCATTCCCAAGCCGTGGCGGCTTTTATTTAGCCGTGGCGGCGCGCCACGATCAATTACATGTAGCGGAAACCCTGGTGACGATTAGGGCCGGCCTTATTGTGACTCACATTCTCGACACTTTTCAAGCCACTGCGCAGGTTATTAATATCCTTTTCCAGCTCAGTCATGCTGCAAAAAAGCAAAAGAAAAATATAATAGTTGAATGCAAAGAGGAATGGATGTTTCTTTTTAGGAGGAAGAGTGGCAGCAGGCAGTAAGATCTCAACCTACTTGACTTTGGCTGCCTCGGACACATTTTGCAGGTCCTCCTGGAACATGAGGACTTTGGGGTATTTCTTTTCCAGGATGGTGATCAGGTAGTGGAGGAGAGTGATATTCCTGCAAACAAGATGCAAACTTACGTGGACCAACTTTTAAGGCAATAAAGAGCCAGCATTCCAAAAATATGGAAGCAATGCATGCATTTTTTAACAGTACAAAAGTACAAATGAATGAAAAGACAAAATTTAATCAACACTGCATTCAGAAGTCCAGTGGCGACTTTAATATCAATTTTAATATCATTTCCATAAAAAATAAAAATTGTTGAGTTTTTTTTTTTTTTTAAACAATTTTTGGCGGTATTTTTTGGGACATTTTCTTGTAATTTATTCTCATTATTTTTTTTCTTGTATTTTCTAGTACTGTTTACTCAATTTCTGTTTTTTTTTTCTTTTCTTTTTTTTTAGTTGTTGGTAATTTTCTACACACCACCCCTCCCAGATATCACATGTCACTTTCTGGGTTATTGCCTGTAAAGTTGTAGTGTGATGACTGAAAAAGTGGTCTTACTTGTCGATGCTGGATTTGGTATCAGCGATCTTGTTGAGTGAGGACACCTTGAAGCCGTACGCGTTGCCCCTCTGGCCCTTGTTCATGTAGTTTCCAAAGGCCAATACCACCTCCAACAGCTGCTTCAGGTTTCTGCTGTGTAAAATTTCCTTAGATGCCTTGGACAGAGCTGAAAGAGAAGAGTGATGCAAAGAAGAGGGAAATTAACCTTTCCAGTTGATTCAAGGTACCTGGCAGGTTTATCTTTAGAGTTAAATGCCATTGATCTTGGGAAGTCAGCACACCACTCACTGCCAAACCAAAGACTTAACGATGAAAACAAAATATACATTAGAATTTTTGAGGTTGTCAGAAAGGGCTGCAGATATTCTTTGGTAAGTTCCTTACAGAAAAAAAGGACTTTTTATGTAAGATACAATTAGAATATAAACATACTTTTCATTCCTTAACTTTTACAACAATAATCATTTGATTTATGGCAGTGTTTCTGATTTATATCAAAAGAAAACTATAGTAGAAGACATGAATCCTGTCCAGAATCGTAACATTACCATGCATATGGGACTCATTTAACTTATGCAAGTCTTTCCTCACCTTCCACTTTGGGTTTGATCTCAGCTATCCTCTCTGCAAACTTCTTTTTGAAGTACAAAGACTGTAGTCTCTGCTGGTAGTGGTTTATTCTGGATGGGGAATGGAAAAGGCATGTCAGAGGAGAACAAAAATAGAAAAATATTAAATTATAAACAGAGAACCACAAATTTGCAGAAAGGTCACAAACAAGTCCATTTCGTTTGACTGAAATAAAGCGAATTGCCTGTTTGCTTACTGAATGTCACATATAAAATTATAGTTGTGGTGATGATGTTTTTGTTTTTGGCATGATTTGGTTGTTTCGGTTTCAGCCTATAAGCCAGTGGCTGTGTGGCAGATGAATACCACAATGACATCTGCCCTCCAACACATGCTGCAATGAGCAAAGGTCAAGAGAGGGAAAAAGTTCACAAAACTTGTGTTGGCAAACAAACTTCTTTAAGACAAAACTGTCATCTGATTTCATTTAACTGATAAATATCATTACAATTATCATCAGGATCATTAAAAATCATTATTTTCTTGTTGGGAGTCAAATGTGATTTCAGAACTTTTCCAGGTTGGTTTTCCCAATCTTCTGATCATAATGACTGGTTGTTTTATTTTTCAGGAGTCTATTGAGAAAAGTACTGCACAAATAGTTATTATTACATTATGTGCAATTTTTACTCAGCAATGCAATTTAGAAACAAAAGTGATTTGCAAAAACAGCCATTGTTCCTCGCTAAGTAGAAACTCATGTGTCATCTGATTTATCTGGCATGAGGGAGAGGAAACAATGGCTATTGTTTCACAGTCAAGTCCAGTCAAGTTTATTTATATAGCTCTCCATCACAAGTATGGCTCCAAGTGCTTTACACACCATATCATCCACCATCACCATATCACCATCTACCATACTACATATACATCATACACATTATACATATATACCAGAACACATCAAACAACTCCTGCTCATAGTCAAGTCAATGAACAATTCATATTCCTCACTCCACCTGACATGCATGTGTTTGGACTGTGTGAGGAAATCAGAGTGCCTGGTTTCCTCACACAGGCCAAACACATGTAGGTCAGATGGAAGCACACACAGGCACAGGGAGAACATGCAAACTCCCCAAGCACCAGGGTTGGGATAGGAATCCAGAACCTTCTTCCTGTGAGGAAGAAGGTTCTGGCTCCTAACTGTTTATTATTGAATGAATTGGGTGGCCCTTGCCAGAAATGCATAGTATGAGTATGTCACCTGCTCATCTCGTAGAGGAAGCGGTCAGGCTTTGCCATGCGGTCCAACTCATGCTTGTGCTCTTCCAGGAGATCCACATCGCTCTTCTCTGGAACAAACTTAAGCATCTGAAGCAGTGGGAGAGACACTTTACTTTTACTCATTCAGCTGTGCTTACTGTTTAATATAGCTTCCTAATGCAGTCTTTCATGTCCTCTGCTGATGTGCTACTGCATCTCTCTTTACTGTGATTACTGCAGAAAGCAAGGACAGCAGTTGGTGACATGATGGCATGACTAAACCACTAATCACTACAACACTGATTTGTGTCCATATGTAGTACAGGAGGGATTATCCCCTGCAGGGGACCAGATGAGCAGACGTACCTGCTCCAGCATATCTTTAGGTAGGTCCTCCTGTTCATCCATGGTTAGGATGGCTCTCTTCATTTCCTCATTTGAGAGCTTCAACCTGTAACACAATGCATGAGGAAAAGTCCTATGTCAGCAATGCTATATCAACAGATGAGAAGAGGAGTGGGAGGAGTCGATGGTCAAAAATGATCTATTATACACATGAACTAAAAACGTTGGTGAGACTTGACATACAATGTTGCTCTGATGAGGATTAACTAACCATTAACTGATTAGTGTATTTAAATTCAAGGTGAATTGCTGTAGTCAGTTGCTGTTCGAAACAGAATAAAATCTGTCACCTCAGTAAGGCTTCTCTGCTTCTCCTTCTTTTTCAAGGTAACGACTAGCTGGATTTAGATATTAGAATCTTGATTTAAGAAGGATTTTGTATTTTAGAACCATATCATTTTTTCTATCTTTTATCAACCTGTTGGTTTCCATTCATTCCACTGCGGTATGAAAATGAACTTCAAACTCAATAAGACTTTCTTCACACTAGTATTCCATCATGTACTAAGGTCGTCCACATACGTTTTCCTAAAAGCAGCAGCACTGTTGTGGTTTGATCACTTAAAATTGTGCGGAGTGAAACAACCCCTCTGCAAGGGAAATAGTTCCCGGGGAGATGTCACAGCCAGCCAGTTATCAGTTCTGTGGATTATGAATGGCCGCAGAGGCAGAGCATTATAAGGTGGGTGTTTCAACTAAAACTTAATATTTGAAAATTCAGGGATTATGATCATATCTTGTGAAATCTTTAGTACATACATATGGTTTGCAAAATGTTTTGTTTCAAAGGAAATTGTGGGTAAACAGTAGTAAACTGGCCAGGCAAAATCACTGGCATGGTCCTTTAACTATCATCAACAACTCAGTAACACTTAAAAAAAAACAATGTAATAAGTACACACTACAGGGTAACACACTAACAACCATCATAAAAAAAAACCAAACTTGGCTTTATGATGCAACAGCTTTGGGACCGGAAAGTTAATGTGTAACACTTTTCTTTGTTTTTTTTACAATGCAATAGACTTGCCGTGACAGGAGGATGTTGCAGTTTTGAGCTCGGCGCCCATCAATGACAGAGAGCTCCTTGACTTTTTTAGAGCTCAGTGAGTCATCCTCTGCCTCTTTCTGTGAGCACAAGAATAAACAGAATAGTTAACAGGACAGGCCCGTTTTCTCCTGCACCATTTTATTTTGATTACATTCACCCACATGTGAATGTATGCATGCACACAGCCAAACGCACTGACAGGACCAACAATGCAGACGGACAGACACGTGCCCTGACATCCCAAACATGAATGGCTGATACAATACAAAGGCTCCAACCACAGTCACACAGGAAGGTCACCAGATTCACAGGAACGAGCAAACATGACATGTGGGAAGGCTAACATGAGAGGTCGCTGACTCTGAAGAAAAGCCTCAAAGGTTGAATGTTCTGTTGGAAACAAGTTAATGTATAATTTTCAAACAGATGTAGCATCTGTAGTCAGAGATGAGTCTTCAGAGTCAAGGCACTTTCTCTGCATGGATTAGAGGGAACATGTAGCTGAGCTTGTATCAAAGGACATGTCTGTCATTGTAAATCTAATGAAAGTGACTAATTCCAGACTGTCTAACAACTGTACTGTAAGTGCACTCACCTGTTTGTTGTTATTGACCATAAAGAAGTCCTAAAATGCAGGCAAGAAGCAAGGAAGATGTAAAGCACTCGTTAGATTAAGTAAAGGAGTTACGTGAATGCAAGCCATAAAATCAACAGAAAAAAAAACAAGCTCATTCAGTATTTCAATGGCAGTGGGACAATAAGTAATGGAGTGAGCAGTGGTGAGACTTGTTGTCCAGTAACATTGCCGTATGCGTGCTTGTTGATCATAAGTGCTTATGGTTCACATGCTGTGCATACAAGATTGCAGTCTGGAAAGTGTATCTAGTTTCAGTATCGTCATCATTCTTTTTAAAAATCATCAGGCCAACAACTAAAGATCAATTTCAGCACAAGGCATTTGCTCCATATTCATGATTTTTTTTAATTATTATTATTTGCAAAAATTTCACATAGAAATCACTTTATCCATAAATTTATGATAAATGTGTGTAAGATTATGCTAGAATACTGAAAATATTTGAGAAAACGCTGCAACAAAGACGTTCATGCTGTAAATCTTTGGTAGATTCCGTATTGGCCTGATGACATTTTGAGCTTTTGTCAAATTCTGTGTGAGAAGCCAGGCCCATTCTCTTCTTTTCAACTGGGTTTCAGCAGTACTTAATGATTGTGAATAGTCAGTGACAGAATTATTTACAAACTGAAGCAGCGAGAGGGAAATGGCATATGCTGGCCATCTTACTCATGCATTTTCTACCCCATCTTGTGGAATCATTCAAAGTACAAACATTGTAGTTGCAAAACAAAACAAAATGAAACATGGCATTCCAATCAAATGTGAGACAGCATCCAACATCCACATCCATCTGCTGACTATTCCTCTCTATTGCTCATCTAACTGAATTTTATTTCTGATAAGCAGTAAGCGGAAAAAAAGGCTTGGAATGTGACTTTTGCTTTGTGTGAAATAATTTTCCTTTCTCCTTTTTATTCCCTAACTTTGCTTGAGATGTTTTAGACAAATTGGACATAACACATGTCTGTATCAGAAACTAAAAGCTAGTTAACGTCAGCCCTCTCTGACGTTAGAGGGTGCTTCATTACAGATAGCAGCAACAGGGACCGGTACCTGCTGTCTTTGGTAGGCTGAGAACGTCTTCTCAATGTCCTCCAGATCCAGGATTTTGAAAACCTTGCCGTCATCCACATCCATCCAGACAGTGCCCTCCAGTTTATTCTGAGGAGGAGAAGAAGCATTTTATATGATCTATTTTAACACACTCCTTAGCTGCTCTTCCCTGAGGTTTTGACTTTCAGCATCTCACCTTGTTTCTTCATATTTTTGTGCACTGACTGCTCTCACCTCTGCCAATTTGGCCCAGTTGAAGGACTTGAGTGGATTAGATGGCTGGGGAATACTCTTCTTCTTCAGGGATGGTCCCAGGGGTGCTCCTGGTGGTGGAGGGATGCCTCCGATGGGAGGGCGCCCAGGTGGAGGCGGGGGGCCACCCGGTGGAGGAGGTGGTGGTGGTGGAGGAGGCATCATGCCGCCCGGAGGTGGTGGAGGAGGAGGGGGCATACCGGCAAACATTGGTGGAGGAGGAGGAGGCAGAGGACCGCCAGGGGGACCAGGGGCCAGGGGCGGGCCACCCGGCACAACAGCAGCCTGTCTCTGAAATGACAAAAAACGACATGAGGGACTTTTTCTGATTTGACCCACATTTGCCTGCCCTAAATTCATACTGTAAGAATCCAGTCATGATCAGTGATGTTTAAGGATGGATCCTCTAGGCTACTTTGAGTCCTAGAAAACAAAGACAGGAGTGTAAAAGGATTTTCTGAACCCTTGGACTGCAAGAAAACCTTTTTTTTTTTTTTTTTTTTTAAAATGGAGCCCAAAATAGATCTATGTTCAGGCACTAAAAAGCTTTCCTATCTTGTGTTAAAACCCTGTGAAATGGACATACTTTCTTGAATTGATGTATTTCCTGTTGAAGCAGGATGTTTGGGTGGGACATGCAGGGAAGGATCATTCACATGCAAACCAATAGGATATCAATTTGGGAGAGAAACACAGGGGTGAGACTGGTGAGAGAACTGGGTGAGAGAAGATGTTCAAAGATTTTTGAAGGTTTTATTGGTTGGAAATTTAATTCAAAGCCACTAGTGCAGGATGATGTCACTATTTAAGATCCTCTCTTTTAAAGGGAGAAGAAGTCATGTAAGGTGATTTCATGGGCACATTAAACATTAATTTTTTGTCCATGACTAAAATGTTGAATTTCCATGACCTTAGTGAACATTTGACCAAAATTTTAAACAAATTCCCCATTCAGAGGTCTTATTAAAGTGTATTATTTTGTTTTATTTAGTGGGGGAAATAAACATAACCTGAGCAAAACTATTTATGTATGGCTTAATAATTCTATTTTCTACACAATCAATCAATTAATCAATCAAGAGGGAACCACACTTTAATTTCATTATTCAACCTGTTGTATAATGACATATAAACTTCCTTGTATCCTTGTATCCTTATGTATATACATATAGATATTCCATGACCTATCCCAGTAATCTATTAAATTCTCTGACATTCCTTGTCTGGAATAGACTTTTCAAATTTTCCCTTCACAAGGAATGTTTTTGACAATGTGTCGGCTCAAGTTATTGGTCTGTAGAATCACTGCTAATAGAGCCAACAGAGTCTCACTGCAGTACATACTGTAACATAACATGTAAATTATGAAGTAAAGGAGTGAACAGAAAGGGCGACGTACAGTGCTGAGTTCGTGCAGCCGCGCAGTGAGTTCAGCCACTTGCTGTTTGACATTCTTGTGCTCCGTGCTCTCCTTTTCCAGCTTCTCTTTCATCTTGTTTAGCGTCTGCATCATGTCCTCCTTCTCCTGTGTTTTGGCGTCACACTCGCGCTCCTTCTTCTCGAACCTCTGCTGCAGCTCATGGTGTTCTGTAATGGGAATAAATGGAGGTCCATCAGTTTGCTGACCATGGGCGATTCATCACACCAGATTTACAGAAAAGCCTGTTTTTGAGCAAACACCACATTTAAAACACTTTTATCCTTCTATGCAGTATGTAGCATCCCAATTTACAGCCATGCACACCTTTTCTCATTTTCTCTGCCTGCTCTTTCCATTGTTTGACTTCATTTTCATTGACCAACCTGGGGAGAGGATGACAAACACATAATTTACAACAGGTTCTACATCGACAGGGCCAAAATAAGAGCAGAGATTGCTTCCTGATGTCATTTCATTCATCTATTAATTCTTTACCTATTATTTTACCAACCCTCTGTCTGATTTCATTTTTTTATCTGATTGGTTTTAAAGTTATTCTTTGTTTTTATTCCTTTTTAAAACACTCTTCAATTTGTGTTGTGAAGCACTATTCTTTGCATTCAGATGTATGAAACGTGCTGTATAAATAAAATTTAACTGAATTTATTGGTTGTGACAGAAATGTTTTAAGAGATTTTTGATGATAATAGTCTTTCAATGTGATCAGAGGAGTCACTGACTCATGAGGCAATAGACAGCTAATTCTTTGAACTCAGAGGGGTAGATAATTTTGAGCGACATTGTTGAGCATATGGTTTTCAACTTGTTCAACATTTTTCAGTCTGGCAGGCGAGAAAGGGCAAGTAATCTGTCTTGTTTACTACTTGATCTCTTGCTCTGTTCAAGAGGAATTCAAAGGACTCACATCCGGACAACGTTCTTCACGTTAAAATTCTCCAGTGGCGTGACGTCGGGGTCGTGACCTTTGTCATTCTGCAAGACCATCTGCTGGACTATCCGGTCCAACAGCAGCCAGTACTGCACCGTGTTGCCGCTTCTCTTGTCTGAAGAGAGAAATTGAGAAATGGAAGGACAAAGACAGGGCGGAGTGGTTTGGGCTCCCATTAGCTTGCTGGTCTCAAGTGGTTTTTGTTCCCCACAATGTGGTTGACAAGGGATTTGTCTCAGTATCTGTGACACTGCTCATCAGATTTTGATGAATCTTCAGTGAATGATGCCTCTCACCACTACTTTCTAGGATGTTCTGAATTGTATTGTTTAACCAAAGGGGACTGCTATAACTACAGGTCAAAACAACATGACAACAAATGACATGCTATTCATTTTTTAGTTTGTAGCATCCTGCTAAGTCACATAAAGACTCTGCAGTTGGGCAGCTTCCCAATATTATTCAAAATATGAGGATAGTTGAAAATATTCAATTCACTGTATTTGCTACAGTGATACCAGTTACATTCCACGTTCTATTAAAATACCACATGATGTTGTGCATAACAGTGCCACTAGTAGTTGTGTTCAGACCACTAATTATGCTCTGAATCCCGGAGGAAATTAACTGCGGGTGGCACCACATTAAACAGCCCTCTGAGGCGAAGGTAAAGAGAAGGGAAAAACAAACCTTGTGCCAAAGGAAAGACAGCTGATTTGGCCCAGCAAATTACCCTCTGCAAAATGTTCAGAGCCACACATACATTGTCTTCCTCTGCCTCTGAGTAAGCACTCAGTATGCAGGGAATGTACTTATCCAGGTTCCACACTGCTAAATCTTAACAAGGTCAACATGCTTTCCTTTTTGTCAAGGAACCTGAGGGCATAGTAGCATTAATGTGGCTGTTTTTACTTGTTTTGTTGAATTTGTGTATTAAGACCACTTGGTTGGAGCCCCGTTCTCTTGGGTAAGTTTATACTTCCCCTGACCTATTTATGTCACATTTGAAGAGCTTGCTTTAAGGTTGTCACATTCTAAGCTTGTTTACCCATGTCTGTAACACTATTAATAATTTTCCCATATTTAACACCATAAAGATATGGAGCAGTAAGGTGTGAAAGAACATGCTTGAATGAAGGTTGTGAACCACAATCAGGTGTTGCCACTGAATGACAGGCATCATAAAAGCCTGGAGGCAGTGTTATGATAAGAAAAAGACGACATCACCCAACCCTAATCCAGGCACACACATACAGACACATAAAAACACTTACGTGGCATGAGGAGGCAGTGATGCAGGACAGACATAAAGTGCGGGTATGCATCAGTGTGGTTCATCTTCTTGCGGATGAGATCAAAAACTTGGGTGGCACTTTTGGTGTCAATATGCACCTGGAACAGAGTGAGTCAGACAGCCATCCCGTCAATCACTGGGGAAAAAACAGTTACCAGTAACAACAAGTATAAGAGTAAGATGAGGAAACAATTTGTCTCTCCTTACCGACTCAAAACGTCTTGACAGAGCAAGCTCATCCTCATTCCGCAGCATTTCAAAGTAGTCTAAATGCCTGAGTATGACAGGTTAGAAGAAAATGATTAATGATTCAGAACATTAAAGAGACCCACTTATCATATCAGCAGACTGGAGAATTTGATAATATGGATCACTTTATTTCACCTCTCACAAAACTCTATTTTAGGAGGGGAATACCCATCAGGTAAACAGGATGTGCTAAAAGTTGAGCTCATCTAATAAACTTATACACACACTTATACACTTGTCCAATGACTTTTCACATATATCCCATTTAATAAACCATACTAATAATATAACTGACAATTGGGATACTGATTTTAGGACAGTTCTGTCTGTATTTCTGAAATAAATAAAAAAAAATAAAATAAAAATAAAGAAATAAATAAAAATAATAAAAAATAAGTGAGAGTGTCTTACCTCCTAACATGATGTCATTCAAGTGAAATTTAAAAAAAAAAAAGCCTTAAGACCACCAAGTTCTAATTTTATTTTAAAGGAAAATTTCACTCTTACACACATCAGCACTGTTTAACAACAGGGACTGCTGAGACAACATTGTGTCTCTGGTGCCGTTTTGTTGTTTCAGGGTG
The DNA here is from genome assembly GCF_902150065.1 of Myripristis murdjan. Classification (NCBI taxonomy): domain Eukaryota; kingdom Metazoa; phylum Chordata; class Actinopteri; order Holocentriformes; family Holocentridae; genus Myripristis; species Myripristis murdjan. The sequence continues at coordinate 30,606,657 of NC_044003.1, read as the reverse complement.
TTATTCTGTTTTTTCTTTAGGAAACTGGCCTAATACAATGCACACAGAGAGCAGAGTGGCTGCAATAGAGAAAAAAATGAGCTTTCCCTCTTCTGTGCTGCATTTCTCATTTCTGCATTTCTGTTGCAAATTGGTTGAGTCTACAAAGAAGCCCTTTTATTTTTAGGTGACACTAAAACCTGACAACTAATGCTTATTTTTCAGATCTTTGATATATATATTTTTTTTAACAAAACACGATTATAGCTGTTGATTAACCGTTAGGTAGTTTGCCAAAGAATAACAAAAATACACCATCAAAAAGCAAAATGTACTAGAAAAGCAATGTAAATTGCCAGCTCAAGGTTTTAAATAGTTTTTTAGGCTGCACTTTTCCTTTAAATTGAGATAATACTTACCTGTCTAACGTGGAGTTCTCATGAGAACGTAGCTTATCGATCACAGGTTGAATCCCCAGCATCAGAAACTCGTATCGGAGGTGGATGCGGAATTCCAAACTGGCCTAAAAGAAGGACAGCAAGTGATTGTGGAGTGTCTGTAAAGTGAGCAGCCAAACTGACAATGTGCCCTTCTAGTGTCAAAGGAAATAATAAGACTATCTAATGCATGCAGTTCACCTCTCCAGCGCCTTGACTCAGCACAGCGTTGATAAAGGACATGATGGCCGTCTTCAGGCTGACTTCATCTCTGTACCGCCCTGTGCTCCGGTCCAAATCGTTTAGAAGTGTCTGAGGAGGGACAAATTATATGAAGTGTTGAAATTATATGAAGGAACAGTTTAACAGTCACCCAAAACAGAAAAGAAGATATTTTTCCACATACCCCTAGTGCAAGTTTACCCATCCAGATACTTTCTGTGTGTGATGTCACAAGGTAACCTGACTCCCAGTAACTCAATACGGTGGGGCTACAGGGGTAATCATTTGTGGAGCTCAAACCATCAAAACTTTACATGTGAAAAATGCAACAGTGACAGCTCTTTCCAAAAACAGTGATACAAATACTTGACATAATGCACAGCCGTTGGAGTGAAGAGTTTAGGTGAGAATTATTTCCTGCTGAAGAACGCAGACAAACTGTGTCTATCCATTGCCAAGGAGGAATGAGTTTAGGGTAAAAAGATACAGTTTGCTGTTTCTGTTGAGCTCTGGGTGGACAGATTGCACTAGGGGTAAATGGGAAAATATCTTTTTTTATATTTTAGGTGTACTGTTCCTTTAAAGATCAAGGCACTGTTGCTCACTATATGTGAGAGTATAAATCTTCTGTTCTCTTTGTACTCGGCTCTTGCTCCCACACACCTGGAAGCGAGTCCTCTCACAGGCGAAGCGCTGATAGTGCAGCATGGCTTCTAGGATTTTTTTGTGCCCGCCTGGCACCAGGCACACAGCGCCCATGATCTCCAGCACTGCCACCTTAGTCTTGATGTTCTCTGTGGCCAGGCTCTGGGCGATGATATTGATGCTCTCAGAATGAGAGAGTACATGGGCGCGGCCCTGGGAATTGTTCATCAGGGCCTTGATGCAGCCGATCAGGGACGTGTGAATCTGTGATTCTGTTGTCTCATAGTCCATGCTCTTCAGAAAGTTGAGGATACAGGTTAAACCGTCCAGGTCGATGAAACGTGTCACAAACCTGACAAAAGTGAGAGCAAAGAGGGGGTCATCTTCGTTCAGTCACAACTCAATCTTAATCATCCTGGCAAAACAAAAAAGGACACTAAAATGTACAGCTTTCTCGACAGATTACACGACAGCTATAAAGCACAAATGTTGTGCCACAATGCTCTAGTATACCATGCCTATTTGTAATATGTGTGTTTATGTGTGTATGTGTATCCACAGGCTCAGTGATGTCTTCTCTGATGGGTTCACCTCAATTTGTGTGTACTGTGACTGAAGGCTCTTCAGTAAATGTTGTCAGTAACTGAAGATTTGTATTTGAAATGCATTGACAAGTTCTAAGTTCCCTAAAATGTAAAGGAGATGTTTTTCTGAAAAAAAAAATCCTTAACCAAAAAATGCAATTGTCTTCTTGAGTTTAAAAGACTTTTAAGAGTACAATTCCACTGTGTAGAGAGGGATAAAAAAAAGCTGCAGACCAAGGTAAAAGGAAATTACATAAAAGGAGATGAGATATGACATAGATACATCAAGAGAAGAGAAAAGGGCAGTGAGGTGATGAAAGGAGAAGAAAGAGGAAGAAAGAGAGTAGACTGGAGCTGAGGATCTTTCTGGATGTTTGTACCTCATAGGTTGTGTCCGCAGAGCAGTCTTCAGACTCTCTATGGTCTTGTTCCTTTCCTCTTCATCTTCTTTCTCCAGAGCAAGAAGAGTCTTTCTCTGTTCAACAAAAGATAAAAAACAATTAAGACCTAAGTCTGTATTTCATCTTTCCACCTTGGCATTTACAGTCTCATGGGGATCCAAAGAGAAAGAAGTGAGCAGCCTACCTTGGCATATCTTGCTCTATTTTTCTGAGATATTATTTTGACTGACTATGCTTTATAATCTGTACCTAGCTCGTCATAAATCGTACAGGTAAGAAGAAGTCAGGTACTAACTTTTGTTCTTACATTAGGATGTCACGATCACACACATGAACGCACGATCACAAACCCTAACAATGAATAAATAATACCAATAATAAGGCCATCCTTTTCTTATTTCAGTAAGGGTGTACAAGCCACACGAGAGTCCACTTGATTCCTAGAATTGTTGTAACATATTAAGCTCTAGAACAAAGAACCATAACAAAATCTTGACCCTTAGCTACTGTCACTGTAATAATACAATAAACAAAAAAAAAAAAAAAACAACAGCCATGGATTAATTTGATAATATGTACATAAAGAATCTGTGTAATCAACATTTTATCACTGAGGCTAGTGTTAGTTTTGTGTGAGAGTCTAAGATAAACCACCGGTTCAGAGAGCTCTGTGCATCTAATAGTTAAATATGAAGTACTGGTGTAACAATAAACAAGACTGACCAAAAGATATTTTACAAATGTCCAACTTGCACAATACGTTCTTTAAAGGCCTCATTAAGCAAACACAGAGTGCAGTTTAATAAATGCAATAAAAACACAGACATGCAGACCGGATTTGTTTAAACGCTAAATTAAATAAATAAATTTAAATAACAGCCCTATGCCAGCAGCAAAATGTGCAAAGCATATTTTTTGGAGGCGATGAACGTTGACGAGTCCAAAAGCTTGTTGTACTAAATGAATCCATGCCACAGAGAAAACTTACATCTTTAAAACATTTGGATTTCTAAAGTAGATTTTTTTTGTAGTGTTTGTGGGGCTTACTATCTAAGAGAAAAACACTGAAACCACTTTTGTTTTTTGATTATTACAACACAACTGTGGATTGTCATTACATTACATACATTTTGTTTTGGTTTGTTTTTTTTTTAACCAAAACTTCCTTCTCACAGCCTCAAGTTATAAAAGGAAATCTGTTCATGGTATTACTTACAGCTGCCATTGAATTGAGCTGATCAATGTAGTACTCTGGCCAACTCGTTGCACTTTTGTTTTCCTCTTGTTCCTGGAAAAAAAAAAGATAATGCCTCAATTAAAAATCAAACATCACTACAATCACTGAAATAGCTGCAACCAAGATGGTGTGCAATGATGTGGCTAGGTACTGTTTCATTAAAGATTGTTTGTTTCAAAAACAAGAAGGCTTGAAATCACACATTGGTGTAAGAGAGTTAGAAATTAATTTTCTTGATTAATGACGTGGTTATGAAAAACAACACTGGGAGTGACCTGATTCAAATAGGATAATGTTGCATAAGAATGTATCATGCTGCACTTTAGAGAGTCACATTAGGGAGCATTATTTTTAAATATATTATAGCATGTTACATGTTGCAGTACTTGAAATGTGTAACTACAAAGTTGCTGGTGGACTTTATATTAACTCAAGTGTATCATTTTTCCACTCATTAGCACTGAAAGACATAAAAGCATATAAACACAAATAAACAGAGAGGGAACAGCAGGTCTGGAACATAAATAGCTAAAAACAAAAAATGGAGCAGGAACCCAAAGAACTAGGGCGGCACAGATAGGCAGCCTATTTTATCTTCCAACACTTCACTGAACACACAAGTTGCGGGAGGTGGTGAGAAGTCCAAAAGTCTGCAATGGCTCTACATGAGCACAGCACAGAAGCTTGAGAAAATCTTGCGAGATTAGCAAATGCATGTTAAAACTGTGGATTAAGGACATGGCTTAATCTATGCCGAACTAAATCCACTAACAGGCTGATTTTTAACACAGGCAAAAATATATAGAGGACATTTTTTAATTTTGATCGACTTTTATTATTGAATTGTTCTTTTTAAGTCGAGGAGAACACTGAGGAGAAAATTAAGTGACCCTGAACTTGGCTCATACATGAAGGCCCCCGGCTTTCATTTAAACGCTTGCTCCATTAAGCCCTACCGAGCTGTGACCATCAAAAACTAATTGGGTGGCAGTTAATAAAGCAGCTTGCAGAGACTTGGCTGGTTTAACAGAGGCTGTGGGTCTTGGCCGGTCTTCAGGGATCGTGCAGTGACAGGAAGGCGAGATCCCGCTGTTTGACCCACAGATGGTGCCAACTTGACCAGGCAGTGACTGGAAGTTCAGTCCATTAAAAGAATGGACCTAAAA